>NW_027103073.1:0-147500 GCF_040182565.1 Anser cygnoides | reverse complement strand
CCTGTCCATGCAGATGTCCTGTGCCTTCTTCCATGAAGCCTTATGCACAGAGACCTCTCTCTGAATTGAATCATGAGGTTGTTACCTCCCTTCAGGTTTCCCTCTGAGACATATTTTTGGCATGATTCACTTTAGAAACTGACCATCTAGATGGACAGAGATAATACTTACCAGTATCAACAACCACGTTTTATCATTTTACCTAATAATGTGCATTACATTTGTTGTGGATGTAGCACAGATCACCATGATATTCAGAATGAACTCAGTCCCTGAAGAGGGTAGCTGAAGCTGCCAATGCAACTTTAAAAGCTACATTTTTTTGTTGCAGGCCCATAGTCACTTGTCTTTCATGACAGATTTTTAGAATGAGATTATTAGTCAGCTAAACTGTCTTTCATCTTACAGTACAGAATACAAATTGCAGTTTATTTACTATATCTCCCTTTGCACTTGAACTTATATTTTATCTACTGTTGACAAGAAAACAAAGTATTTCTATTTCTGTAATTCAGCTTTCTTGTTAAGGAAAGAAAACCTAAATTCTCTTCTATTTCAGAACTTGCTGGTAAATTATGCCACTGTGTGGCAGTGCTCTGCAGTGCTGTACTGAGATACATGCCTCTTGGAGCAAAACATCCAGTCCCAAATTAGATGTGTAAAATCCCTATCTGTGCTTTTCCTGCTGAATTCAAGGTTTCCCTCCTCTTAGCTGTCACACACATTAGCACTTGAGAGGTCTCAATCCTTTCTGTGTTTTTACTTACTTTCTTGCCTGCAAAGTGGTCCAGTTTCAGCCAACATCCCCTTTGTTTCACAATAACACAAGCCTTCTGAAGTGGTGGGCTCAGAGATATCATTTTGGAGGTTATAGTGAGGTGAGAATTGGGCTCTTCTCCCAAGCACCTCTCTTTACTGAAAGAATTGTGTGGCATTGGAATAGACTGCCCAGGGAAGTGGTTGAGTCACCATTCCTGGAGGTATTCAAGAAACGTGTACATTTAGAACTTAATAGCATGGTTTAGTGGTGGACTTTAGTACTAGGTTAAGGGTTGGACTAGATGATCTTAGCAGTCTTTTCCAACCTGAATGATTCTATGATTCTATGATCATTGTTACTATACAGAGCAAATAAACTTTCAAGGTTCAAATAATGATAAAGACTGATTTAATGAGAAAATAAAGTTAAAGTTGTTAATTGTGTGGTTAATCATGAACAGATTTGACTTTAATTTATATTGCCTTTTGTTATTCTCCTTCCTCTAACCTCTATCCCCTTGTCTGTCTACAGTTAAATGTCAAGCTTTTTGGTCAGTCCTCCCTGCCTTGAATCTTAAGAAAGTGAACTTTTACATTACTTTTTACACACATTACTTTACATACATACTTTTTACATACATTACTTTTTATTTACAGCATGTCTGTAAATAAAAGAACAATAAATATATACAGCCATTCAGAAAGATGTAGGCCTAATAGTCCTCTAGGAGATAGTCTGCAAGTGTCTGCCAGACGCAATGAATTGTCCATGATACTCTTTCCTAGTTATTAAAAGAGATTTCATCTATTTTTCTCCAGGGTAAATGGACCATTACAAGGGTAACTTGTTTTTGTGGTTTAATGTTTTCAGCATTGAAGTTACCTACAACCTGAAGCCGTTATGATGACTCACATGCTCTCAGACTTCAGAGACAAATACATGCTACATGTACTAAAACTTGGTACACATCAGCCTCATCATCCAAGGTTGCACAGCTTGCAAAAAAGACCAAAACCAAACCAAACAAAACAAACTAACTAACAAAAAAATTCCCCAAGGGAAAAAAAGAGAGAGAGAGAAATAATGATCATTTATGAATCCACAAAATAAATTTATAGGATCAAAATTTGAAATGTTTTATGGTAATGTAATTGTTCTTTCATAGGTCTGGCTAATCTTATTATGAAAATCTGGGGAAAAGGAAAAGGAATGTATTGTCTTACTGTTGAAGGAACTAGGTGTCTCTATACATACTGAACAGCATGGCCAGCTAGCTGTTTACTGCAAAATAATAGGGGTGTTTTGTGAAACTGTCTATTGGCCAAAGTCCAACTTTTTTTTTTTTTTTTCCTGGTAGCACAGTGTTTTTAATGAAACTTTCAGTATGAGAGATCAAATCTGGAATTCTTGATCCTAATGAGCAAGAACAAAGAAATCCTCATAAAATACAACAACCAAATAGTTGGTTAGTAACCTCACGAAGGTATTCACAGGTGTTCATATGGTTTACTTCAAGTGATTCAGGATCACAATATATATGAATGATGCAATTCATAGCACCCAAGTTAGAAATCTAAAAATAAGCAAAAGAGCCCTCTTTCTCACTCACACACACATGCACATGTTATTCTGCTCCTCAAGGTTTAGTACATTGGTCAGAAATCAAGACAGCTTCTGTGACTAGCAGATAGCAGGCCTTTTTTTTTTTTTCCAGCAAACAGCTGCATTTTTTGGTAAAAATGTTAATGATTCATCACATTTTCATCACAAATTATCTAATTTCAGATAGAAAATGAACAAGCAAAAAAGAAATCATAGAATTATTGGAGATCAAATTGTTCATGTGTAATGCAATAGTGCAGTGAGACACTGCACTATTTCTTGGACAAATGGAAGAGTCCAGCTTGCTGCAGTGTGTGTCTCTTCCTGCCTGCTCTGATCCTTCAATTCAGGAAAAAAAAAAAAAAAGGTAGTGTCACTCCTTTTCATTCATCTGCTTTGGATGTTAGCTCATGTCTGTGACCATTTGGCACTGTGCTCTACTGAGTTGCACTATAAACACTGAGTACTACCTCTGATTCCTTCAAGGCAGTAGAGACCACAATGAATTTGGTTTATTATTCCGTTGGTTTATTTTCTACTGAAAATAAAACATTGGTCTGGACAAGCAAGAGTTTTAATGTTAGCCTGCTGGCATCCTAAACAAGTCAAAAGATGTTATGGTCTGAAAAACAAGAGTAATCTTTGATGTTTATTTTGGTAATGTTCTTTGTTTTAAAGAGTGGAGCTGGCTGGGTAAACCAGTGAAACTAACCCCAGACTCCTCATGTGCAAAGCAGACATAATGATTATCACTTCTTTTGTAGGAAACTGAGAACTATTGATGAAAGGGCTATACGAGAGGCTTTTAAGTCTATACCATTTTTATTGTCTTTATTTTGTTCTTGCTATCTGATGCCAATCATGTGAACATTTTCTTATTAAAAGAGAGATTTTAATATACGAGTGTTACACCTGCTACTAATAACATTACTATAACTGAAAGAACTGTGAATATATGGAGTGAAATTCTGTATTCTCTTAAATCTACATGAGCTAATTTTATTGCCTTAAATGAAGGCAGGCTGTCTTTCTTGTTTTGTACCAATCATGCAATGTATTTACTTTGGGATTATTAGGTATAGGGTAATGCCTGGAGGCTGTGAGCACATTTAAGCATATACTTAGTGACACTCTGGTGAGCTTATGAAGGAAAGACAAATAAGAGAAGAAACAGGCTCAGCAGAATGGAAATCCTGAAGTCCTCTATCTTACACCCGTTCTTCATGTAAACAGTGTGTATGCTTGCACTTCTTTTCCCTGTTTTCACATGATGTTATGAAGCATATTTTATTGCCACTTGGAGTAATAAGTACTGCATCAAATTTTTTGCCTTTAAAGATTAGAGAATGGAAATGAGAAAGAGAGACTGGGACTAATGTCAAGCTCTGAAAATGTTATTTTTTGAACACTTGAATTTAAGACCTGAATTAACCCGTCCCAATCTCTTCAAATGTTACAAATCAAAACTGAAATATAGAAAGCATTCACTTTGGTGCTCTTCTGTATTTGCCTTCATTCAAAGGAGCAGAGAAGGTGTTCCCTGTAAGGGAATGGATCTCCAGAATATCTTTCTGGCAGGTTAATTCACTTGAATTCTTGCTCCTGTAAGGACAAGCGGTTTAGTGTTCTGCTTAGTTTAGTACCAAAGGAGTAATTAGCAGGAGTAAAACAAAGATAATGAATGAATAGGAACACCAAATACCCTTTTTAAGGAAGACTTACTCCCTGGAAACAGATATGCCTTACATGAAAGCACAAGAAAGACACTTCAGAGACACAAAGCACTTGTAAAACTGCAGAATTCAGCCCCTGGAGGACTTCTCCTGCAGAGGAGGATCCCTGAGTAGCATCACTCTCTTGCAGCTGTTTCTGTGACAGCTGCTCCCAACTCCCCCATCCACAGCACAACACAGCACCTGATGAAAGTGCGGGTTGTCTTAAATCATAGAATCACAGAATCATAGAATCATTGACGTTGGAAAAGACCTCCAAGATCATCTGGTCCAACCAGCCCCCTACTACCAATGTCACCCACTAAACCATCACAGTATCACAGTATCACAGTATCACAGATTTCTAGGTTGGAAGAGACCTCAAGATCATCGAGTCCAACCTCCGACCTAACACTAAGTACTCCACTAAACCATATCGCTAAGCTCTACATCTAAACGTCTTTTAAAGACCTCCAGGGATGGTGACTCCACCACCTCCCTGGGCAGCCCGTTCCAATGCTTAATAACCCTTTCGGTAAAGAAGTACTTCCTAACATCCAACCTAAAACTCCCCTGTCGCAACTTTTGTCCATTCCCCTCGTCCTGTCACCAGGCACGTAGGAGAACAGACCAACCCCCACCTCTCTACAGCCTCCTTTAAGGTAACTGTAGAGAGCGATAAGGTCGCCCCTGAGCCTCCTCTTCTCCAGGCTGAACAAGCCCAGCTCCCTCAGCCGCTCCTCGTAAGACTTGTGTCCTCGTAAGACCATGTCCCTAAGCACCACGTCCAACCTTTCCTTAAACACCCCCAGGGACAGTGATTCCACCACCTCCCTGGGCAACCTGTTTCAATGCCTGATTACTCTTTCTGAGAAGAAAAGAAATCCTGGCATACCTGAACCACTGGGAGGTTTTTCAGCAGCAAATAATAAGCCACAATGTCTTGAAAAGTGCTGCATCTTATTCCAGAGGTATGGTGAGTGCTAGGAGCAGAAAGACATGCAGGTAAGTAAACAGAGGGAGTTCTTGCTGTCACCAGCTATGCAAGGTGACACTTTTTCTTGCTTTCTCCCATATTTCTTCAGTGCCCTGTTAAACTAGCTCAGAAAACCCATAGATATTCTTATCTGGTTTCTGGTTTCGTTTTCACAACAAGAGCCCACCCCTACCCTCTTCTTCCTTTTTCCACCTTTTATTGCTGAGTGTGACATCATATGGCATGGAATATCCCTTTGGTTGTTTTAGGTCAGCTGCCCTGGTGATGTTTCTTTTCTCACATTTTTGCCCACCCCCTAGGAGGGTTAGAGAGAGTCCTGATGCTGTGCCAGCACTGCTCAGCAGCAGACACAACACTGGAGTGATACCAGTGCTGTTCTAGCTACAAGTGCAAAGCACAGCGCTGTATGGGCTGCTGCAGGGAAAGTTAACATCCCAGCCAGACCCAGTACATGCAGTTAAGTGCAATTTATTACAGCAACAGGAACACAGGTTCTTTGGATTGCCGGCGATAATTTACTGTCTGCAAAAGCAAGCTAGCATGCATGAAATACACAGGTACACAGTCTGGTTATTAACACATTAAAGACTGTATAGCGATTTCTAAGTTTCCGTGGAGACACCCAGTATAACCAAGTGTTCAAATCTTACCTCACAGCATCCCAGTGCCGGGGGGGGGGGGGGGGGGGTGGGGGCGGGAAGAGAGGAAGAGAGGCTCAGCCTTTCAACTGATCCCAGAAGTCAGGAGGTATGGTATCTTCCCTTACAATGGTATCTTCCCTGACATCCCCTCTCTCTTAGGCCAATATATATTATTTTCTGTCTTTTAGGTGGAGCTTGAGTGACTCTAGTAAAGCATATCTAAAAAATTTAAAGGTATAGGCTCTGAGAAATTCAGAGTGCGTGCTCATTGAAGGGTGGTCACACCTTGGAGGCGGGTAGCTTTTGGGATGGAAGTGCGTTTTGGTATTATAATGATATTATAATGAGAAAAAGTTCACTAGAGTTGAGCATTTTGTCAAAAACATGACAGGTCATTGGCTCAGGGTAGCAAATGTGCAGCTTATCGGTTTCAGTGTGCACAAGAACAATCGAGTCCCCCTCTTGTCACAGAGCCTAGCCGCGGTGTCTCCACTCTGCTCTACACTCCGTACTGTTCCTTAGAGTCAGCACACCAGGTTCCCCTAGTGTGGTAACATCTAAGGTTGGAAGCCTAGGGAACGCTCAGATAATGCAGCTACGCCCTACCCTGAAAGTCTCTTCGATGCTGTACATTTTCTTTAAAATGTGAATATTACTTTAATTTTCCGTCACTTTAGGCAATTACTTCACACGAGTTTGTAAAATAAATATTTGTTTTGTTCTGTTTTTACTGAAATAAGTAAAAAAAAAAAAGTCTTATATAAAAAAGAACATTTTTTTAAATATATATAAACAAGAAGTTCCTGGGTTCTCTTTCACCTGGATCAGTTCACTGTGAAAATGCTTGAGGGACTCAGGGTGGGATTCTGTGGACTGGAGATGGGAGGAGAGCCCTTGTGCAGTGCATCTCTAGAAGCACTTTGGATTAAATTGATCAGGGGAGTCTAGGTAAGAACTGAACTGAAACTGCATTCATGAGCGTGAATTCAATGTGGTGATATCACTATCTGTATCTGTTCACAGCAGGTATGTGCTACAAGTCTTATCCTTCACTTACTTTTGGTTGCATCTTTACAGTACACTGTATAAGGCTTAGGGTGTAATGTCTTCTCTTGTACCACCTCTCCTTTGTTTTTTCCTCAGGTCTGGATAAACTAAGGAGCCAAGAAAGCACAACAGAGATCACACCTACCCTGAGGTGGCAATGGTGGGTCTCCAAGGTCTAGGTCTTCAGGTATGCTGAGGAATGCACACACTACAGACACCTTTAGCCTGGGCTAAAATGAAATAAAAACTATTGGCACAACCTTAAGAAGGAGAAATTTAAAAATGTAATAGTTTAATGAGAATCTAGTTAACAGCAAAGACTGAAATACAAGGGAGAACCGAAACCAAACCAACCAACTAACTAACCAAAAAAAAAAAATCAATAAAATTAATGTACTACAGCTTACTTGAAGTTTGGATTTGAAGTTAACCATCTTAATTTTTTTTAAAAATCATGGAATAATTTTAAAATGGCAGGATGGAAAATTCCTAAAGTCATTTTAATCTACCCACAAGTTGCAATAAAGTGTTAGACTGAGAGTAATCAGCAGAAGAGAGATAATATTACACATTTCTTCTTCATCAACTCTTAACCAACCCTAAAATCGATGAAATGTAGAACCAAGTAGAACACATTTTTCTGTTCTATGTAATGTTTAAGTTTTTTGGAAGCCACTGATGAGTGAAGGAAGTTTGGAGGACAAAGGGATTTTTAGTCAATAAGTATGATGGTAAATACGGGTCAGACAAAGAATCAGACTGTAATGGATGTAAAATAAATGTTTCTGAATTATAACTTCAATGAACAACAGTGGAGTGAAATCCATTGGGCTTCGGATTCAGTATTTTGTTTCCGGGCCAGAATATTCTTGTTTTCAACTAAAGGCTGGAAGATTTACATTTCCATGGGTTCATAAGTTTCTTTTTGCTTTATTGCTTTAATATTAAACTTTTCTGCAAAGCAGACTCTCATTAAAAAAAAAAAAAAGCCTTATGAACACGTCCATATTTTCTACTGTCTTTAGCCATGGATAATTCTTTTTTACACTCCCATCCTGTAGTTTTGTTGTTGTTGATGTCCTTGTGGGTTGTTCGATTTGTTCAGCTGACTGCTTTCCTTTCCTTTCCTTTCCTTTCTTTCCTTTCCTTTCCTTTCTTCCTTTCTTCCTTTCCTTTTCCTTTCCTTTCCTTTCGGTCCTTTCCTTTCCTTTCCTTTCCTTTCCTTTCCTTTCCTTTCCTTTCCTTTCCTTTCCTTTCCTTTCCTTTCCTCCTTTCCTTTCCTTTTCCTTTCCTTTCCTTTCCTTTCCTTTCCTTTCCCTTTTCCTTTCCGCCTTTCCTTTCCTTTCCTTTCCGCTCCTTTCCTTTCCGCTCCTTTCCTTTCCTTTCCTTTCTTTCCTTTCCTTTCCTTTCCTTTCCTTTCCCTTTCCTTTCCTTTTCCTTTCCTTTCCTTTCCTTTCCTTTCCTTTCCTTTCCTTTCCTTTCCTTTCCTTTCCTTTCCTTTCCTTTCCTTTCCTTTCCTTTCCTTTCCTTTCCTTTCCTTTCCTTTCCTTTCCTTTCCTTTCCTTTCCTTTCCTTTCCTTTCCTTTCCTTCCTTTCCGCTCCTTTCCTTTCCTTCCTTTCCTTTCCTTTCCTTTTCCTTTCCTTCCTTTCCTTTCCTTTCCTTTCCTTTCCTTTCCTTTCCTTTCCTTTCCTTTCCTTTCCTTTCCTTTCCTTTCCTTTCCTTTTCCTTTCCTTTCCTTTCCTTTCCTTTCCTTTCCTTTCCTTTTCCTTTCCTTTCCTTTCCTTTCCGCCCCTTTCCGCCCCTTTTCCGCCCCTTTCCTTTCCTTTCCTTTCCTTTCCTTTCCTTTCCTTTCCTTTCCTTCCTTTCCTTTCCTTCCTTTCCTTTCCTTTCCTTTCCTTTCCTTTCCTTTCCTTTCCTTTCCTTTCCTTTCCTTTCTTTCCGCTCCTTTCCGCTCCTTTCCGCTCCTTTCCTTTCCTTTCCGCTCCTTTCCGCTCCTTTCCGCTCCTTTCGCTCCTTTCCGCTCCTTTCCGCTCCTTTCCGCTCCTTTCCTTTCCGCTCCTTTCCGCTCCTTGCCTTGCCTTGCCTTGCCTTGCCTTTCTCATTTTACTCTCTTTCTTCCTCTTTTATTTTCTCTTTTTTCTCTGTCTCCCCCCCATAGGGTTTTAAAGTTGTTATTGTATTTGACTTGCTCAGTCTGTTTTGCATTTATCTCAAAATGAACACCAGAAATCATGTGCTCATGGCATATACATATATGTTTATACACACACACACACGTATTTATATATTTTTGGTAAATCTATGTATTTATAGGCACATATTCCAGCTAATGGTATTCAATCTATTCCAGGGACAAATATATTCAAATGCTTCTCCCAGTGATACATCATGAAAAAAGTGGTTTTCTAAGCAACAGAATTATTGTAAATGCCTTAAAATTAAAGGACAATCTTCTGGCAAGAAGATGTAAGTATAGCAAAAAGCTATTTCCTACAAGACCATACCTGCCAGAAGGCAAACACTCCCATGTTCAAAGACAAAATAAAGCAGACAACATATTCCAGTTCTGAACCCTTTTAACATATCTCCCTCACACACAATAAAGATTTTTGGATCAAACTGGCTCCTTTCTTTCTAGCGAAGTAATCAAGCTCTACATCATTAACCTTTCTGTTTGCCTGGCAGATAATCTGGAAAAGTAGCAAGTGACTGCTCCTTGGGGCTTTGGAGGCAAGCCAACACAATTACTCTCACCCTTTTCTCTGAGATGGCAGCTGCAGTGAGATCAGGATGCAGAAAACTTTCATGAAATCAAAGGGTTACAGACTTTGGAGCCAACTTTTCATTCATCTGGTGATCAGGCAGAGCTTCTAGCTTGGATGGCAAATCCTCACAGCTCTCTCCGTGTTGAATGGTTATGAACCACCAGTCAAGCAAAGAAAGTTCTCATGATGGTCTAATATTAGCCCCACTGTTCTTCCACCTGTCTTTATTTGCTAATGGTAGTAGTAGTATAGAATCATAGAATCATAGAATCATAGAATATCCTGAGTTGGAAGGGACCCATAAGGATCATCAAGTCCAACTCCTGGCACCGCACAGGTCTACCCAAAATTTTAGACCATGTGACTAAGTGCACAGTCCAGTCGCTTCTTAAATTCAGACAGGCTCTGTGCAGTGACTACTTCCCTGGGGAGCCTGTTCCAGTGTGCGACCACCCTCTCGGTGAAGAACCTCTTCCTGATATCCAGCCTAAACCTCCCCTGCCTCAGCTTGACACCATTCCCTTGGGTCCTATCACTGGTGTTTATGGAGAATAGGTCACCTGCCTCTCCACTCCCCCTCGCGAGGAAGTTGTAGACTGAGATGAGGTCCCCCCTCAGCCTCCTCTTCTCCAGGCTGAACAGGCCAAGTGACCTCAGCCGCTCCTCATATGTCTTCCCCTCTAGGCCCTTCACCATCTTCATCGCCCTCCTCTGGACACTCTCCAACAGTTTAATGTCCTTTTTGTACTGTGGTGCCCAGAACTGCACACAGTACTCGAGGTGAGGCCGCACCAGCGCAGAGTAGAGCGGGACAATCACTTCCCTCGACCGACTACTGATGCCGTGCTTGATGCATCCCAGCATACGATTGGCCCTCCTGGCTGCCAGGGCACATTGCTGGCTCATATTCAACTTGCTGTCAACCACAACCCCCAGATCCCTCTCTGCGGGGCTGCTCTCCAGCGTCTCGTCGCCCAGTCTGTACGTATAGCCAGGGTTGCCCCATCCCAGGTGCAGGACCCGGCACCTGCTTTTGTTAAACTTCATGTGGTTGGTGATCGCCCAGCTCTCCAATCTGTCCAGATCTCTCTGCAAGGCCTTTCCACCCTCATCCGAGTCCACAACTCCTCCAAGTTTGGTGTCATCGGTAAATTTGCTCAAAGTAGTAGTAGTAGTATGAATATTTAACAGAGCCAGAAGTATGTTGTCGTGCAGATTCTGTTCCGCTAATGTCTGGTTGGATAGTGTTATTGTATAAAGTCTACTAACATTCTGCCAAATGCCAACTTAGATTTTTTTAAATAGTTTGTGTTCTGAAATTTACACACATGGAGGAAAAACGCTTTCCCATTGAAATGCTTCAGTTCCTAGGCTGCAAATATGGCAAATCTTTTGTTTCTGTGATGAAAGTAATTAAGGATAAAGTAGTAAGAGACAGGTAGTGAGAGGAGATGACATTCAGTTCCCTTGACTGGGATCTGCAACCTCATGGGAGAAAAGTAATTTCATTATTTAAAGGTGGTGATTTCTTCAGAGAAGCTGCTGAAGCATTTGGTAAGAGACAGAATAAATAAATGTACAAAGGGAAAGAGGAATGCAGAAAGGTGATTTATCCAAGTAATGCTAATCATTTTGAAAAAGATCCCAGATTTTCTGTGTCCTAAGCTTGTATCCTAGTTGCTAAGCAACTGTCCTGAATATGAGGGTGCCCAAAGCACAGTATATCAGATTGGCACACTGACACCTTCTGTTTTGATTTCTGTCATATCTGATGTCTAATAAAGAAAAGAAAACAGCCTCCTTGTCCGTCTGTGACTTCAGCTCTTCTGTGTTTAGGCTCTTAAATGAGACCCCTAAATTAGGACCAGTTGCACTATAAGCTTCCTTATCAGCAGAAATAAAAGAGCAGCTCCAGTGGATGAGCTGTACAACCTAAGATCTGAATGGAGGTCTCTCCCTCACAGTTCTTAAAGACGGAAAGATGCATGACTGGGATCCCAGCTCAAGATGTGTCAGCCAGAGTCAGCTTCAGTGAAACTACACTACTTTCATCAGCAGAGATACACATCCATGTGCTAAACATATCTTAAAGAAATAAAACACATAAGGCTAAGGTTTAGAAAAACCCTTCAAACAGAATACTAGAAGTCTGCATTTTTTTTTTGGAACAAAATCAGTAAATAAACAATTATCAATAAACTTTATCACTACTGAAATTTAAAATTGTGTTATTGTGTTGTTTGCTTGTTGTTGCTTAGATTTGTTTTTAAAGGCTTGTCTTCTTTGCAGTTTGTTTTTTTCCTGTCTGTTATTATAATAATAATAATAAAAATATATAAATAATATAAATATATAAATAATATTAATAATAATATTATTATTATCCTGTCTGTTATTATTCCTGCTGTCATGATATAACAATATAACAATGTTGGCTGAATGCCAGCTTGAGAATAGACCAAGCTTTCAATGGATTTTTTGACGCATCAGTATTTTGAGGGGGCATTTAAATGATGTTTGTGCTTCTCACAGTGTGAAAAAAACAACACTGCCAGGTTTCTTTGATCTACTGGAAACAGGCTATTGTAATACAGAAATAGTTAGCTGAAATAAGTACATTCAGGTAGCTTCTTTTTACTTAGCTGCGTATCATTTGCTTCTATTCTCACAAAGGAGGTTTTCATTCAGCTAGGGCAAAGTGCATACAGTTATTGATAGTTCAAGTATTTATTCCTTAAAATGACAGTTCTGGAAACATATTTCTCTCACCACCAGAGAGTGAGAGGGCAGTGAAAAGGAGGGGATAACTGGGGAAGCTGGAAGCAAAATGACATTCATGGCTGTAAGATGCTGTTGTGGTTTAACCCGGCTGGCAGCTAAACACCACACAGCCGTTCGCTCACCCTCCCCCCTCCCTCTCTGGGATGGGGGAGAGAAACGGGAAAGTGAAGCCGGTGAGTTGAGATAAAGACAGTTTATTAAGACGGGAATATAATAATAACAATAATAATAATAATAGTGATAATGATAATAGTATTAACAATAATGTGTAAGAAAACAAGTGATGCACAATGCAATTGCTCACCACCCGCTGACAGATGCCCAGCCTATCCCCGAGCAGCCGGCCCCCCCACCCCGGCCAGCCACCCCTATATATTGTTTAGCATGACGTCAGATGGTATGGAATACCCCTTTGGCCAGTTTGGGTCAGCTGTCCTGGGTCTGTCCCCTCCCAGCTCCTGCTGCACCCCCAGCCTGCTCGCTGGCAGGACAGAGCGAGAAGCCAAAAAGTCCTTGGCCTGGTGTAAACACTGCTCTGCAACAATTAAAACATCAGCATGTTATCAGCGCTCTTCTCATCCTAATCCAAAACATAGCACCCTACCAGCTACTATGAGGGAAAATTAACTCTGTCCTAACTGGAACCAGGACAGATGCCGTTTCCATTTTAATGACCATAAAGAGTAGTCTTGAGTGACCAGGCAGCATAAGTATGGGTGACCACTTGCAGTGCCAGATGTTGGAAGATTTTGAGTTCAGATTCATGATATGATGGAGGGAATACGTCTCCTTTCCTCCTCCCCTAGGTAAACAAGATAGACTGATGCTGCTCAAAGTTTTTGATGTTTTGTAATTTTCTGACTAGCACAACCTAAGGCATCAACGTGGTGGAAGCTCTGTTGTGTTTGACAGCCTACAAACATAAAGGCATTCATCATAACTCCACTCCATAAACCTGCAGTCTGAAAGATAAATATTGATGATTTGGTGATACTGATGATTTGGTGAGGCAAGCAATCCAGGAGAGAGGAAGGACAAGTAATAATAGGCTGTGTTGGTACAGGCAGCCTGGCTCTGTACATAGTTTAGAGGAACATATATGTTGTTACACTGGTTCAGACCTTTAAACTGCCTAGCCCAGTGCCTTTCCAGCACTATGTCTTAAAGAATTTGGGACAGTAAACACAGGACATCACAAAGATCCTTTGTGTCCCTATGAAATGGCCATGCACATCCTGAGAAACTCTCTAGGGACAGTACTGTAGGATCAGTGTTTAAAGTAGAGCTGCCTAGTCTGCTGAGCATCTGGAAACAAATGTTTGGTGCATAGGTAAAGTAATATTTTGTGTGAAGAACATAAAGACGGATGCTCAACATGTAACTCTAAAACAGAAATCGCAACATGTGAACTAATCCCAGTGTGAACTTCTGAGTGCTCGGAGTCTTTTCTGTCCAAAGGCTGTGGGATCTGGGCCCAGACCTAACAGAGTTCTTCAAAGGAAAGTTCAAGAAATCTGACCTCAATGAAGAGCTTTCAAATACTTCCTAACAAACAGGTGACTTTATTTTTTTTTTAATTTCAACTTCCTTTAGCAATTCTTGTTATCTTTTAAAACGTTTATTTGAATTGTCCTGTAGTGTTCACCTTTAGTGTGTCTTAAGGTTCCCTGGCTTAATCACTCATTGTGGGAAAAAAGAATACTGTTGCCTTTTATCTGTTTTGAACTTCCTACCCTCCTTAATTTTACTGCACATTTTCCTGTCCTGCCACAAACTGAAGGGAAGAGAAACACCTCATCTATCTTCTCTAAGACATTTATTTTTATCCTTTCATTATGTTCTTTTGTCCCTCTCTGTTGTAAGATAACTCTTCCTAAACTTTTCAATCATTTTACGATAGATCTTTTTATTTTTTATTTTTCAAAGACCTGGATCATTTTTGTCTGTCACAGGTGAACAGATTATTTTGATAATCTTTTTTCTTATTTTTGTTATTATTTTGGTTTTATGGCAGTGTAATAATACTCCACAAAATTTTCCAGATTAGACCACATTTTGATTTATAGAATGGCAGTGTAGTATTTACTGCACCATTCCCATCTCACTTCTTACAAACCTTCACATCTTGTTTGAATTTTTTTTTAACTACAGCTGCATATGGTGTAGAAATCTGTCTTCACTGATACTCAGATCCCTTTCCTGGGTTGAGACAGTGAATGTAGACCCCTGTCAGATGTACAAGCAAATTAATTTTTTTTTCCCCTTTAGTATGCCTTACTTTGCATTTATTGGCATTGAACTTCATTTGCCCTCACTTTAGTCTTCACATGGTTTAGCTAAGTCTCTTTGAAGTTCCTCACGGATCTCTCTGGTCTGTGCTAGCTAAATAACTTTGTGTCATCTGCAAGTTTTGCTAACCTCAGTTATTACCCTCTTTCAAGATCATTAATACAGATTTCAAACATGAGATCTAATGCAGAACAATGAAGTGAGGCATCCCACTGTTCACCTTGTGCCACTGACTATTTATTTCTTCCCTTTGTTTCCCATCTTTCACTGATTTTCAAGTCATGTTTGATGTACTCCATGAGCACATCAAATAAGTGAAACCATAAGTGTGGTTAAGCATCAGCATGCTCAGTTTTTCTCACTGCTTTGAATGCAGCTTGTGTGGTAAATACAACGTTTCAGTCCCTTTCTCCAAGAGACCTCCTTTTATTTATTTATTTTTGTTTTTAACAGCTCTAGAAATCCCTCTGGTAGACCTAAACTTTGGAAATGTCTGAGGGAGAAACGTTTATAATTATGCTTCTATTTCATCATGTCAGAAATTTTCAGATTTCTACTTTTAGACAGACAGTATCATTTTCCTCTTTAAGTAGTTAAGGATGAGGGGACTACATACAAAGAATTTTCATCATTTCCTAGTTCATTAACAGACCCTTGCTAGGACATCACTACTATTTCTGGCACCAGCAGCACAAGAGAAATTATCCCATTTCTGCAAAAGGAATAACCTTGATTTTGGCCCCTATCTTAAAAGAAGGATATAAAAGGAGTTTACAGCTTTCCGGACTGCTTTCAGCTGGGAAAAGATGTCCTGTCCACCCATGCAGCATAGTTATTGCTAATGTTCATGCTATGTATGCAGATATTTATGCTAGGAGTTCTAGATAAGGGAGAAAACTTTATAGTGGCCCAAGGTCCCATGTCATGCACCTGCATGAAGAGATTTAAATGCATCAGAACATGTCAAGAAAAACAACATGCCCAGTAAAATAACTGAATCAAACTCAACAGGCAAAGTACTGGGGACCATGACTTTTGTAACACAGTGCAGCTGGATCATAGAACCTCATGCAAATAACGGAGATAAGTCCCATGTCCCACCTTCTCAGGCTTGTCCTTTCCTTCTGTTTCATCACCTCTGTGTTGCTGCACTGTTTAAAATCTCTTTCTATCACTTTAGTGTGTAAATCAAGCTCATAAAAATAAGTCTTCTACACTGCTGATACTCCCCTTAATAAATATGAAATTTTTTTTCTTTCCAAATGCTATGCAATATGAGCTTAAAAAATGAGCTAGTTCTGCAAATAATCTTTCCAGTTAACTAATTTGGTATAATATAAAGGGAAAGTGAATATAAATGATATATGAGTGCTGTCAAATCAAATGTGTTTAGTACTTGGAAGGAATGTTCATAGAAAATGTTTAGTTATGTTCAAGCATCTCTGCTCAGGATGCTTTGCAATGTGCTGAGAAAAAACAGATTTTATCACTTGAGTATCAGAGTGTTGACAGGCTGATCCTACTTCCTCCTTTTATCTTGGACATATTATTTTACAGTAGCATTTTACATTCTACAAACATTAAGGGACAGAGTTCCTCTGACATTCCCTGTGCATGTGGCTTTGCATGTGATGACTCTTTGACTCTACATTGTTTGTTAGCACAGAACTTAATTTTCAGGTTTCTAGATTCTGTAGCAGCATCTGCAGAACGGGTTGGGTACTTGGGAGGAGAAAGAGTGGTACATTACTTAAGGCAATCTGTAGGAAATACAGATGAATGAACACCCCTGTGATTTCAGGACTGTGGCATCTTAACTTTTCCTGAAAAGAGGTATTTACTACCAGTTGGAATTTTCAATCATGATCCCTTTGTCTCTTATTTAATGAGAACAAACAAACAAACTCAGGCAAAAGTATTTATTTTTAAAGCTGGAATGAAAAGAATTAACCGTGTTTTTATGACTAATCAGGTCTTAGATCTATCTTCCAGCATGTGGGAGATCAGAGTTCTGCTCCCTCCTGTGCCTGAGGAGGTTGAAAAGTACACATCTTATCTCCTGAAGCAGAAAAATGTCAACAGCAGTGATTCAGAAAGCTTCTTTTGCAAGTAGCTACTGTGTCTGTGATGTGTGCACTTGGTTAAATAATAATAATAAAAATAATATGATTTTAAATCCCTGCTTCAAGTAGGAGGAAGGACGGGCATCCAGTAACAGATCAACTCACTCCCTAGAAGGCATTAAAAAAAAAAATTGTCACCTGTAATAGGGTAAGAATATCTCTGGTTTCTTTTTAATTAAGCTGACTTCTCTTAGGTGTTCAGCTCCAGGAGAAGGTTCGCAGTTTAGATAACTATTGATAGTGAGGTTTAATTTATGATTTTATCTTGATATTTCCTGCTAGGAAGTTTAGGGGACTCATATAGCTGGGTGGCCTCCAACCTAGTTTTAGTCCTTTCCATATTTTCTGCAAGGAATATAAACACTCTAACCCTGATGAAGCATGAAGATTTCTCTAAAATTCAGACAATTAAATTTGACTTCCCTTTGGAAACAGCACTGGGTTCCTGTGTGCCTGAATCATCTGCAGCTGAATTCCCAAGTCACTTGCAGCTTCAATCACAAAGCGAAGTAGTGACTTCTGAGACTTATTTCAGTTTTAGACACCTAAATCCTCCTGTTCTTGTCTCTTACCCCGGACTGTATGAGAAACTAATGGTGCATCTCCCTTCAGTTTGAGTTGAGAGTGTGCTCTTGAATAAAATCCTCTGATTGCCCCCAGTTATTTCTCTGCCTTGGTTCTCATCACAGAGTCTTGAAACCTTTTAAATGAAGCGAAACTTAAAGATGCTCTTCAAAAGCATACTTGATGCACTGGACTAGGTCCTAGTTCACAGCCCTAGACTAAACTTAATCTGAAATATATTCATTTTAAATGTAAAATGGCCCTCGGCACTAGCTGTTTTATTCTTGCACCATACTCCTTGTTTATATAATCATTATGAATTGGAATAGATACCTAGGTTTATGTGAGATGTGTTCTATCTGTGTCTTGATCTTGCTAAATATGGCAATTTTCTTCTTTCAAGAAATGGATGAGCATGTTTTCCTGAGAGAAAACCTGATTGCACACCACTCTGTTATAAAAGAAAAATGTGCTTCTTGTGCAGCCTAAAATGCAAACAAACAAACAAAAATGACAACAACAAAACAAAACAAAAGTTCAAGCAAATGCCAGAGATGAACTATTAACTAAGTAGTTAACCTGCACTAGAACCAGCACTAGTTCTCTTATATAGGTTGAGAGTCACTTAATTAAGAATGAACAGCATAAAAAAGAAATGCAAAATTGGAATGATTCATACTTGACAAGCTTCAGAAATATTTTTTATTTAGAGACTCTTTATCACAGAACTCTTCCCCAAGCCACCATCTCAAAATTAAGAAGTCTATTAAAACATATGTAGTCATTTCTCTTTTAGGAGGGAAACAAACCTCTATGGGGCTTTTTTTTTTTCCTCTTTTGGAGAGAGAGAAATTAGACTGAACTAATCAGTATGAATTGTATGGGGATGTTATGAGTCATCAGGAGGAAATTCTGCTTCATCTTTGTTTAAAAAGAAATAAAAAATGAGGATTTTTAAAATTACCAAAAGAAAAGGAAGATTAACTGTGCTCTGAATGCAAGAGCTTTCCAGGAGACCAAATAAGTCTTCTATAAACTGATTTGCCTTTCTAACTGTGATTTAGTAGAGTGACACCTAATTTGTTCTGAGAGTCATTGATGCCTCCAACACAACGGAGGATGACAGCTTGCATAACCTCTCTTTCAGCTCTCATCTCATTTATTCCATTTGAAGTTGAGTTCTGACAAGAGAGAGGCACAGAATTAATGTTAGCTTAGATCAGCTCAGTCTCCAGAGGGAGCAGCAAAAGCTTTTCTGGAAACAATAAACCCTTTAAACCCTTTTAAACCCTTTAAACATGACAGGAGGAATAGGACCTTAGGAGGTATATGAAAGTATCCATTATTAAAGAAAGAAAATATATATAGAAAGAATATATATATATATAGAAAGAATATATATATAGAAAGAAAATATATCTCTATGTGGGTCATTTTGATTTTTTTTCCTCTCTAACAAAAAAAAAAAGATGAGCTATTGCCAGTTTTACACACAGATTTAAAGATTTTGGATAGTTTGTGGTTAACATATATTATACATATGTACATATATATATATATACAAACATACATATGTTTTCTTTTTATTGTTGTTGTTGTTGTTGTAGCTGAGTCCCTAGCCATGAATAGCATTTGTTTTGACTTTGAAATTCCCTGCTTGTTTGATCTGGTTCCTTTCCAATTTAAGATAAAAAATCAGGAAGGGAAATTCCCATCACATCTGATAGTTTATAAGGTCAAATTTAATTACTGCAATTTGCATTTAAAATTGATGTAATGCTTTTAAAGTAAATCAGAGGAAGCCAAAGAGATAATTTGTGCAGACAGCTTTGTAGAAAGAACAAAAGTGAAGAAGCATGACAATTTCTGTGTAGCTGTATACACTTGAATCTGTGGTCTACAGAACATCAGCATGGGTAAACTGGCAAAATTCTCTTCAAGCAATAAAGCTACATTGAATTATGCCAGCTAGCGGCCAGAGCTTAGATATATACATATATAGATGACTGACAAATTAGTAACTAGAGGGGAAAATATATACTTAGGAAGAATAGAAATGTTGCTGTTTGTCTAAAACCTTCACATCAAACTACATCTAAAGAAAAAAATCCCCTGTTTTTTTTTTTTATTAAGTCTGCCCTGGAGTGGGCAGACTTAATAAAGGGGGTATTCATTAATAAATAATCTACCCAATGGATAAACCTTGCAGCATTTTCTTTTTGGGAATTCTCGGTGGACTTTGGATTTCTATCAGCAGACATCCAATTTAAATGTGAATTGTGATTTCATCATATCATATCCTGTCATTCCACCAGGAATAATTTCCTGACATTCCACTGTGAATCATTTCAGGAAAGTACAGATGACTTAATAATTTACAATTAAATAGTTCGTGTCATGCTGGAGCAAACCATGTGAAAAGAATCAGTGTACTTGCCACACAAATACCTCTGGGAGATGCAGGATGGAGCAGAGAAAAAAAGAAAAAAGAAAAAGGAAATGGAGGAGAAGAGGAGGAGAGGAAGAAACGGTTATAATTTAACAGTGGACAGTAGAATGGCAGCATTTAGCAGGACTGTGGAAAAGGAGTCTGATTTTAATAGGTCAGAATGGTAGAATACAAATGAAAATGTTCAGTAGATTGGAGAGAAGACAGCCCAAATATTGCTTTTTTTGGAAGGGTGATGCAAACCTTTCCCATCCTGCTTCATGCAGGAGAATACTTAACCTCAGTGGATGAGCTACAGGCCTGAGATTACACTTGCCTTCTCAACAGACAATTTACTAAATGAATGTCAGTTGTCTTTCCCCCATCCCTGTCTCCTCTATCTCCCCACCCTCATCCTTGAAATGTTTTTGGATAGGCTTTGATTTTCAGTGTTTTGTTAGAAGTTCAACATTATTTGTCAGCAGCTTTGCACAGTTCTACATATGGCTTTGTGCTAATCTATTCACTTTTGCTGTGCCTTTTATCTTCGTGATGTGTGGCCAGCTCCACTGTATTCTTCTCCAGCTGGAAGAGCAGTGAGAGGAAACATATTCTTGTGGTCTTAAATATGCTACCATTACTTCTAATTTCTGGATGGGATTCATCTTCCATAACTTCCAGTACAGATGTCTCCATCTGAGATACTCATCACTGCCTCTCTTTACAGTCTATTAAAAGAAATAGGTGCTTTAAAGCAGGACTGTTGTGTCCTACATTAAATTGTCTAATTCAAGAAGAGATTAATTCCACCCTAAAACTGCCTATTTCTTTCTATAGTATTTAAAAAGAACCTAGAATAACAGCTCAGCTGAAAACAGCTACAAGTTAGATGTTTAAAATTAGGTATAATTAATTCTACTCTACAAATCCATTTATTTTGGTAATCCAGATAACGGAATGGATGCTGAAAAAAGTTTTTGAATACAAAGATGAATATGTCTCTCCAAAGCAATGTAAACAGACAAAAGGTGACTTTCTAACTGAGATCTGAAATAAAATCACTCACCTACTAGACAAACATCCCTTGGGAAAACATTCTACCAGAGTGAGTCATTGTGAAGAAGGTCAAAACTTTGAACAAAAAATCCACAGGAGGACAGCCAGAAAAGAATTAGTCCTTTGATGGCATGTAGCAGTCATGGGAAATTAAATCATTCCATTGCATTAATTTTCTTATATACGATATATATGAAGGCAAAAGGTGTCATACATCTCTGCAACCATACTTTAAACTTATTCCTTACATAAGCATGGACTGGAAAAAAAAAGGAGAAATAAAGAAGAGTCAATGGAAAAATTAGGGTTTCAGTGTAATAAGCCTTATTGTAAGATTTGTCTTGTAAGGAAACTGAAACAATTCTGAGAATAAATTAATAAACAATTTTAAGAGCAGAAATCATATGAAAAGCAGTGCCTGGTTAGAAACCTTTCTGAATGCAGAGTATATTGGATAGTGGAAAGATAAATTAACTCCCATGAGAGTTAACTTTCGATTTCCATGAAATGCCTGAAAGTGGTCAAACAAATTACACCAATAAAAAAGTCACACCTTTGGTGGAATTTATATCAAAGATCACACAGTAATTAACAAATAAAAAATAATTCTCACTGCATAACTCTGAGACAAAACTGATAAAACCTACTTAATCTGTGGGTGGATTCACACTTCAGAACAAAGTAAACAAGAACAAAATAAAAGAACCTGGCTCTCATGGCTGTATTTCAGAGGAGTACGTACAGTGAATCCAAGTTACATTCTGCAAGTCTCTCATCTAGCTTCCCTCCAGAGAACAAGATTGAAAAAGTAATGATAGAATCTGTCTTTATAACAGTAGCTCCATGGTAATAGCAGCACTCCAGGACTGGGAAAGCTATGTTCAATTCCTCCCTGCAGGAATTTAGTCTCTTTTTCCTTCTTACATCTGAAGATACTTGAAATTTTTAGTGCGAAATGACAAAGCTTCAACAGGGCACCAGGAAAGCGCTCCTACCCTCCTCAGTTTATAATCAGAAAGTAACCTATCCATTATGTTACAAATAAGATTAGGGTAGAAGTATTTTCTACTCAATCATTTTAATTGTGGATGCCCCATCCCTGGATGTGTTCAAGGACAGGTTGGATGGGGCTCTACACAACCTGATCTAGTGGAAGGTATCCCTGCCCGTGGCAGGACGGTTGGAAATATTGACAATATCAATATTGACAGGCAGACTCGTCTCATTAATACGTGGCTTCAAGACTGGTGCAACGGGCAGAACTTTGGGTTTGTTGATCATGGGAAGGTCTAAGCAACACCGGGCCTGCTGGCACCAAATGGCATATACCTCTATCAGAGGGGTAAAAGGATTTTTGCCCAGGAGTTAGCGGGGCTGATAGATAGGGCTTTAAACTAGATTTGAAGGGGGAAAGGGATAAAACCAGCCCTGGTGGTGATAAGCTAAGGGATGGCGCACAAGAATCAGAGGGACTGTGTGCTAGTGAAGTCCTTTAGTCTGCTCCACGAGGTGCTGTGTACAACGAGGCGCATTTGAAGTGCTTCTACACAAATGCACGCAGTATGAGGAATAAAATGGATGAGCTAGAAGTCTTGGCCCAGTCACACAGCTACAACATCATCGGCATAAGCAAAACCTGGTGGGATGAGTCCAGTGGCTGGTGTGTTGCAATAGATGGTTACAGGCTCTTCAGGAGGGACAGGCAGGGTAGGCGAGGCAGTGGGGTGGGGCTGTATGTGAAGCATGGGCTGAACTGTGTGGAACTTGAAGCTGGCGATGGCAAAGTTGAGAGCCTCTG
Organism: Anser cygnoides; assembly: GCF_040182565.1. Taxonomy (NCBI): domain Eukaryota; kingdom Metazoa; phylum Chordata; class Aves; order Anseriformes; family Anatidae; genus Anser; species Anser cygnoides. Next base: position 124,936 of record NW_027103073.1, on the reverse strand, counting down.
GGTAAGGATTAAGGGACGAACAAATAAAGGGGATGTCACTGTGGGACACTATTACAGACCACCCGGCCAGGATGACAACGCCGATGAATTATTCTTTGAGGAACTAAAAGATACCACAAGACGCTCTTGTCCTAATGGGGGATTTCAACTTGCCAGACGTCAACTGGGATTACCACACAGCCGACACAAGCAGGTCCAGGAGGTTCATAAAGCACCTCGATGATAACTTCTTGGTGCAGGTGCTAAGGGCGCCAACTAGGAAAGGTATCCTCCTAGATTGTTGCTGGAGAACAGAGAGGGTCTTGTGGGAGACGTGGCAATTGGCAGCCATCTCGGTCATAGTGACCATGAAGTGGTTGAGTTTAGAATTTTTGATGACAGAAGAAAAGCTGTCACCAAAACTTCAGCCCTGGATATGGGGAAAGCAGACTTCAGGCTGCTCAGGGAACTAGTCAGCAAGGTCCCCTGGGAAACTGTCTTTGAAGGTGTTGGCATCCATCAGTGCCAGTCAGTCTTTAAGCACTGCCTCCTAAAAGCACAAGATCAGGCAATTCCAAAATATCGGAAGTCAGACAGGCAGGGCAGAAGGCCGGCCTGGCTGACCAGGGATCTTCTACTGGAGCTTAGGCGAAAAAAGAAAGTGTACGGCTGCTGGAAGGAGGGTCAGGTGACGAGGAAGGAATACAGGGATGCTGTTCGTGTTTGTAGGGAGAAAATTCGTGTGGCCAAAGCCCAACTAGAGTTGAGGCTGGCAATGTCTGTGGGAGACAATAAAAAAGTTTTTTTTTAAATATGTGAACAGAAAAAGGAGGAACAAAGAAAACATAGGTCCGCTACTTGATGGGGGAGGTCTCCTCACAGACAATGACATAGGCATAGCAGAGACGTTTAATGACTTCTTCGCCTCTGTCTTCAATGCTGATGATGGGCTTCGGGACCCAGGGTGCCCTGAGCTGGAGGACCATGACGGTGGGGATGACAAACTCCCAACCGACCCTGAACGTGTGCGGGATTTGCTGCTTCACCTGGATCCATACAAGTCCATGGGTCCGGATGGGATTCATCCCAGGGTGCTTAAAGAGCTGGCTGATGTCATCGCGGGACCTCTCTCAATTATTTTTCAACGATCTTGGGAATCTGGAGAGGTCCCAGTAGACTGGAAGCTGGCAAATGTTGTACCTGTTTTCAAGAAGGGCAACTACAGGCCTGTCAGTCTCAGGTCAGTGCCTGGTAAAATTATGGAGAAGATTATCCTGGGAGTTATTGAAGCACACCTAGGGGACAATGCAGTCATTGGTCCCAGCCAACATGGGTTCATGAGGGGTAGGTCCTGCCTAACAAATTTGATTTCCTTTTATGATAAGATCACCCATCTAGTCGATCAAGGGAAACCAGCTGACGTGATCTTTTTGGACTTCAGCAAAGCTTTTGACACGGTTTCCCATAGGATCCTACTGGACAAAATGTCCAGCATACAGCTAAACAAAAAACATCATACGGTAGGTGAGCAATTGGCTGACGGGCAGGGCTCAAAGGGTTGTGGTAAATGGGGCCACATCAGACTGGCAGACAGTCACCAGTGGGGTCCCTGAAGGCTCCATTTTAGGGCCAGTCCTCTTCAATGTTTTTATAAATGATTTGGATGTAGGACTAGAAGGTGTTTTGAGCAAATTTGCCGATGACACCAAACTTGGAGGAGTTGTAGACTTGGCTGAGGGTGGAAAGGTCTTCCAGAGAGATCTGGACAGACTGGAGAGCTGGGCGATCACCAACCACATGAAGTTTAACAAGATCAAGTGCCAGGTCCTGCACCTGGGAAGGGACGGGGCAACCCTGGCTATACGTACAGACTGGGCAACGAGACGCTGGAGAGCAGCCCCGCAGAGAGGGATCTGGGGGTTGTGGTTGACAGCAAGTTGAATATGAGCCAGCAGTGTGCCCTGGCAGCCAGGAGGGCCAACCGTATCCTGGGGTGCATCAAGCACGGCATCAGTAGTCGGTCGAGGGAAGTGATTGTCCCGCTCTACTCTGCGCTGGTGCGGCCTCACCTTGAGTACTGTGTGCAGTTCTGGGCACCACAGTACAAAAAGGAAGCGAAACTGTTGGAGAGTGTCCAGAGAAGGGCTACAAAGATGGTGAAGGGCCTAGAGGGGAAGATGTATGAGGAGCAGATGAGGTCACTTGGCCTGTTCAGCCTGGAAGAGGAGGCTGAGGGGAGACCTCATCGTGGTCTACAGCTTCCTCAAGAGGGAGAGTGAAGGGGCAGGCGCCGATCTATTCTCTTTAGTGGCAAGCGATAGAACCCGTGGGAATGGGGTCAAGCTGCGACAGGGGAGGTTCAGGCTGGAGATCAGGAAGAGGTTCTTCACTGAGAGGGTTGTCGCGCACTGGAACAGACTCCCCAGTCTGAATTGAATATGGTCTGAACTTTTTGTAGACCAGTGTGGTGCCAGGAATTGAACTCGATGATCCTTATGGGTCCCTTCCAACTCGGGATATTCTATGATTCTATGAAATATAAGATTTTTAAGGTCTTTTCCAACCCAAGCTATTCTGTGATTCTGTAGTTTCACAGGAAGAAACAAACAAGTAATTAATTGGACCCCAGGAAAGGAATAAAGCTGAATGGATTTATATGCCCTAGGATGTCCAGTTAAAAATTAGTATTTGGTGTTCCAGTGCTTGATCTTGTTTTTTTTATCTCATCCAAAGATCAACTGATACAAAATTTAGGTTTATGCTGTCTATTAGCAAGGTCTTGCAGAAAGATAGAGATTACACTTGAGCTATTTCAGGAAAAAGGGGAGATTATAGTTGGGCCACTCACTTTTTATGGTTTGATTTAATCACCAAACTCTCACATGAATATCAAGAAAACACCACATTGTTTTGGGAAAAAAAGGTAATAACTATGTTTCAGAGAGTTTAGGATTGTAATCCTGATGCATGATAACATGTCCTAGAGTTTGAGAAGATTTGGAAAAGGACGAGATCAGGAATATATATCTGTATTCCATGCTTCTTGCAAGCTAGTTCTCAACTGAGCATGTTGGATGCTTTTCTTGTGATTATGGTCTAAATGTACTGTGCAGGGATACCAGTGTGAGAAACACTCTGTAGCCAATAACTTAGGCTCAGGCGAGGATCTCAGTGAAGTAGTAATTTATTCGCGATTGCAATGGCGGGCGCCCCACAAGCAGGAGAGCGCACCCACTAGTTCCAAAACACAGTTTATATACTTTTTGATGACAGGACCCTCCCCTGTTTCCCCACTGGAGTGGGTAATCCAGGTTCACAATCTACCTGATGCTTCACAGACAATGCCTGGCCTTCAGTTTCCGGCCTGTTTTTGAGATGGTAATGTTTTCTCCCCTTATCTGGCTTGACTTAACATAATGATTTTGACCTGATTGCTCTAAGGAGTCTGGTTGTCTGCATTTTAGGAGGTCACCTGCTGAGCTTTCTTATCACTGTAAGCATATCTCAATACCACATTCCTTCCTTCTATACAATGTAACACTGCAAAAACAACATTTCTATTCCCACAATTCCCCCCTTTTCTCTTTTTATAATTTGTTGATTTTTGCAAAATTTTTCTCTAAGATGTAATTTGGTAGATGTCTTCCTCTTCTTCACTTTCTTTGCTTTCCATTTCCTCTAATATCATCATCTTATCTGAGTAGGGTGGTGGATCCATGGTCATTTGTTTCAAAAGTGCAGTTTCAATTAACCGCTGGACAAGTCCCCTTACACAGGGAATAATGCAACAACCAATGGCTGTCAAAACTCCTGCTACTACAATCAAGGATGTAAATATGGACACTACCATCCCTTTCCATTTACCAAACCAAGATTCCAACCATCCTGTGATGGAAGTGTCTGCTCCTGAGTTTTCTGCCAATTCATTGGCAAGGGTGGTAAGCCCTTGCAATGCTCTAGTTACTGTGCCATCCGGGGCAGTATTGTTAGGGATAAAAGTACAACAACGGTTGCCCAGCATCACGCACACACCACCTTTCTCCGCAAGAATCATATCTAATGCTATTCTGTTTTCCCAAGCCATTTTGCTGGTGGCATCTAGTTGTTCAGCGATTCCTCTTATCGCATCTCTTGTATAGTTTATGAATCTCTGCTGATTATAATAGATATAATTAATCCAATCCACATTTTTATTAATTGTTACCCACCAGAACAGTGACTCAAACCCTGCAGCAATTTGATTCCTGGCTTTATGTTCATCGGGAACTCCTCTAGGCACCCCAATAGAATCTATGTACGCTCTATCATCAAATGATACTCCTAAGCTTCTTTTACTTCTTCTGGGTATTTGTGATGTTTCTCTTTCAAATGCCAGGGTGAAGGGTATAGCTAATTGAACAAGTGCACAAGTGCCTCCCCAGTTAGATGGCAGGATGGACCGTAAGATCTTCCCTCCACAGTACCACCAGAGATCTGCCCTGGGGATCTCAAGTCTTCAATAGTTTCCCATCAAGTCCTCGGTAGCATTCAAGGTCCTCGTGCACAAGGCAAATTCTCCCAGATGCTGGGTAGCACTCACACCCTGCCGTGAGAGGCAAGCTGTATGGTTACCTATAGCTGTGGAGAATACAGGGGGAGCCCTGATATTGCTATCATGCAAGGAAGGGAATAGCAAAGAGAGAGACTTACAGGCCTCATTTCCCCAGGCAGTCTTTTCTTGGTACAATGCAATCATACATCGCATTCCCTGGGAATCCTTGGTCCACCCCAACGGGAAGGGCACTGTCTGGGCAATCGGTCATCCCGAGGCACAAGCATAGCAATTGCTATGGTTGAGACTCTGGACAGTATATTTGACCCATTCTATCCAGGCATTCACATCCCCATACCCTGTTTCAATCTCAAATGTTTGAACTGCCGCATTTCAAAGAGGGCCTCCTGTTTTCTCTCCTGTTTTCTCCTTGAGTTTCTCCCTTTCTCTGATGGCAATAGAGGATTGTTTCCATACAGCTATTCTCAATCTGGCTGTTGGGTCTCTCCCAGTTATTTGTTCTCTCTGCTCAGTTGTCGTTGGGCATTTAAATCTCCACAAGCTAACACCTCACAAGCATCAAACATGATAAATTTTGGTACATAACCCTCTGTCACATTCACCCATATTTCTATGGTATATCCCATCTTACTATTATCTGGTCATGCCTTTTCCAAGTTGCCAATTGACCAAGGCTTTCTCTGAGGCCTACAATCACTAGAAACAAAATTAATAATTGATTTTTCCCTGTCATTATTTTTAACCCTTAGGTTTCCAAAAAATTATCAATACAAAGAATAAGACATACACTACTACTATAACAAACCCCCCTTGGGAACACTTCAATTCACTATAGGTCTGTCCTTTCTCTCAATCACAAGTCGCACTTATTAGTTAGCTGTGAAAATAAAAGGTTAGTTTACAATTGCAAGCTCTTATCCCGCTCAGAGTCCACTATGAGATTTTTCTCTTCAATTTCAGCTTCCAACAAGTCTTCTGTAGGAACAGCTTCCCAGGTACTAGGGTCGACGGATGCCTTCACTCGAGTATAGTGAGTCCAACCTTTTTCCGCAGTTCCTATGGCTGTTTCAGTGGTTAGTAGTACTTGGAAGTGTCCTTCCCATTCAGGCCGGAGTTGATCCTTTCCAGGTCTGAATCAGGACCCAATTTCCCACGGGTCCTGAGAGATGACAAAGAAGAGGACAACCCCAGAATATAGCTCTTAAGAAAACTCTCTTGTTTGTTGTGGTATCTCATCCCTTCTGCCCAGATAGGGTAATCCGAACAGCATCTCATATGGTGAAATTCCTATATCGTTTCTTGGTGCTGTTTGAACCTGTAGGAGTGCTAAAGGTAAGCATTTTACCCAAGGAAGTTGGGTTTCTAACACTAACTTAGTTAATTGCTTCTTTAATGTCTGGTTCATTCGCTTTACATTCCCAGAAGAGGAGGGGTGCCAGGGGGTGTGAAAATCCCACTCAGTCTCTAAGGCCTGCATTAACCCTTGTGTTAGCGTAGCAACCACATAACCACCAAGTGATTATATGAAGGTGCTTTATTCAGCGCTGGAAGCCGGGGCAGGTGCCCAAATCTGGCTTCGAGTCCCGTCACTTCCCAGCCATTATTTATACATACAACATTGCGTAAGGTATACATATTCATTACAGGTTGCAACATCAGCCTCGCATTTCATTCTAATTAGCTCCCCTCCCCTTTGCACATGCGTGGCGCACTCTGGTGGTCATCCAGGTGGTCGTCCAGATGAAGTAAGGAGTCTTCCTCTCCGCTAAACTTTTCACCTTTCTTACTCGACGCATGCTCCCTCCGCTCCTTGGTTCTGCTTCAACTCATTTCATCATTTCCAGGCCCTTATCCAAGGTCAGGTTGTACCTGTTCCCTCCCAGGGTTCCCCTTCAACGATTCTTTTGATTGTTCAATGTACTCCCTAAGTTTCCAGTGTACATAGATTAATCGATAATGTAAGTACATTTGGCAATGCTTAATTATACTGTATGTCCCATCACCTAAGAGACATTAGTAAAACATCCATTCGATTCTCCCCAACACTAACATTTCCCCCCTTTGAAAATACTTCACTCATACCAAGAGCAAGTATTTTCATTACTATTAGGTTGAATCAGGTTAGTAGAGGTTAGTGAGTATAACTTGATATAGAGATTAGTAAGTATAATCTTAACGCATCTTCGTTAGTCTACTATCTTATTGATTCCTCTATGCCTGCTTGTTAACGCTAGTACTATAGGATGGGGGTGGAGTAAGTGGGATAGGGTGTTCTGGGTGATTCCCAGTAACCTACTAACCTCCTTAACCACATTGGCAATGAAATGTGGTCCCCTGTCTGAAGAAATACCCAATGGTACACCAAATCTAGGGATTATTTCCTGTAGTAACCATTTTACCATTTCCTTTGCTTGGTTGGTGCGACAGGGAAGGGGCTCCGGCCATCCTGAAAAAGTATCAACCCCTTGCTTTAGGCAGTTCCACGAAGTCTATTTGCCAGTAATCTCCAGGCTCTATTCCAGCTCTAGTTCTTCCCATCTCAGCATGTTTCCTTGCTACCGGATTATTCTTTAAGCAAAGCTCACATTTTGACATTACTGACTTTGCCATTGTTAACATGTGTACCGAGATGACACCTCGTTTCAAATAGGTCACCATTGCTCCTGCACCCCAGTGACATTCATTATGGTTTTTTTGTAAGATTTCTCGCATTACTATAGGAGGCACTATGAGTTGTCCTGTCGTAGTCACATACCATCCGTCAGGATTCTTCTGGGCCTTCATCAAATTCGCAAGTCTCTCATCTTCTGCTGAATACTTTGGGTCTTTAGGTAATTTAAAACAAGAGAGGCCTACCTTTGATGGAATTAGAGCCATTACTTTCCATACTTCACGCGCAACCTTCCGGGCCGTCAAATCTGCCAGTCTGTTACCTTCTGCAATCTCTGACACCCCTCCTTGATGGGCTTTACAATGCATTATGGCCACCTGTTGGGGTTTCTGTACAGCTATTATTAATTTCAATATTTCTTCCTGGTATTTTATATTAGTCCCTTGTGAGGATAGCATTCCCCTTTCTTTCCATAATGCCCCATGTACATGAACTACCCCGAATGCATATTTTGAATCTGTCCAAATATTCACGTTCTTACCCTCGCTTAGTTCCAGGGCTCGTGTCAGGGCGACTATTTCTGCTCGTTGGGCTGAAGTTCCCGGAGGTAGGGAATTTGCCTCAATCACTACCTTTGATGTAGTTACCGCGTATCCTGCGTAACGAGTCCCATTTTCCATAAAGCTGCTTCCATCCGTGAAAAGTTCCCAATCCGGTCTCCCCAGAGGCTGATCCCTTTAAGTCTGTTCTGCTGGCATAGGTATGTTCGATGATCTCCACGCAATCATGACTGAGGTCTCCTTCCTCCGTAGTTGTTCCTAGAAACACTGCTGGGTTCAATAAGTTAGTAGTTCTTAAGATTACATCATCTTGCTCAGTTAGTATAGCTTGATATTTCATCATTCGGCTGGGCGATAGCCAATGGCCCCCCTTTTGCTCCAATACTGTAGTCACCATATGTGGCACGAACACCTCAATTCGTTTCCCTAATGTGAGCTTCCTGGCTTCCTGTATTAAAAGGACTGTGGCTGCCACGGCCCTTAAACACGAGGGCCATCCAGCGCTTACCGCATCCAATTGTTTAGAAAAGTACCCCACAGGTCTTTTCCAGCTCCCAAGTCACTGGGTCAGTACTCCTAATGCCAATCGTTGTCTCTCATGCACAAACAGCTGGAAGTCCTTTGATAAGTCCGGCAAGCCCAAGGCTGGCGCCTTTATCAGGGCTTCTTTTAATTTTTTAAAGGCCTCTTGTTGTGGCTTTCCCCAGGTAAATGTACAGGCCTTTTGGGTTTCATAGAGGGGCTTTGCTATGAGTCCATAGTCCATTACCCACAGTCTACACCACCCGGCCATACCTAGGAAAGCCCGTAGTTCATGCAAATTTCGCGGCTCACGGATTTCACAAACAGTTTGTATTCGGTTAACTCCCAATTTTCTTTGTCCTTGAGAAATTTCACATCCCAAATAAATTACTGTTGTGCACGCGATTTGTGCCTTTTGTTTAGAAACCTTGTACCCATTTAGTCCCAATTGATTCAAAATATCAATAGTTACCTGAATACATTCTGACTCTCCTTCGGTAGCTATTAATATATCGTCCACATATTGTAACAGCAGGTATCGATCCTTTGGTACCTGAATCTGTCCTTGGTTAATCCAATCTTCTATTTCTTTAGCAAGTTGACTGCCAAAGAGGGTCGGGCTATTCTTGAATCCTTGAGGCAACCTTGTCCAGGTTAGTTGCATCTTTCGTCCGTTCCGTGGATTTTCCCATTCAAAAGCAAAAAGTTTTCTACTATCCTTGTCAATGGGTATGCAGAAGAAGGCATCTTTTAAATCAATTACCGTAAACCACTTATATTTCTCTTTTACAGATGTTAACAATGTATAAGGATTAGCCACCACTGGGTGAATATCTTTTGTTATTTCGTTTATTGCCCTAAGGTCCTGCACTAGCCTGTATTCCCCATTAGGTTTCTTTACTGGGAAAATTGGGGTATTATATTCAGATTTGCATTCCTCCAGAATGTGGTAGCTAAGAAATTTATCTATAATCTTTACTATTCCTAGACTAGCTTCTGGCTTCAATGGGTACTGTTTAATCCGTACCGGTCGGGCCCCTTCCTTAAGTTCAATTTTTACTGGCTGGGCTACTTTTGATTTTCCAGGCACGTCCGTTTCCCAAATTGCAGGCATTACTGCATTTTCTACCTCTTTTGGGATATGAGGAACAGCCTTCTCTTTAATCATTAATATTTGTCCCACTTTTGATTCCGGGATTCTCATAATCAATTCTCCATCTTCAAACATTATGGTAGCATTTAGTTTAGTTAGCAAATCCCGTCCCAAAAGCGGAATAGGGCAATCTGGTATGTATAAAAATTCATGCGTAATTTCTTTGCCTCCAAACCGTAAATCAAGGGGTTGTAAGAACGGCCGTATTTCCTCCTTCCCGGTGGCACCTTGTCCTGGTTCCAGTTAGGACAGAGTTAAGTAGCTCATAGTAGCTGGTAGGGTGCTATGTTTTGGATTAGGATGAGAAGAGCGCTGATAACATGCTGATGTTTTAATTGTTGCAGAGCAGTGTTTACACCAGGCCAAGGACTTTTCGGCTTCTTGCTCTGTCCTGCCAGCGAGCAGGCTGGGGGTGCAGCAGGAGCTGGGAGGGGACAGACCCAGGACAGCTGACCCAAACTGGCCAAAGGGGTATTCCATACCATCTGACGTCATGCTAAACAATATATAGGGGTGGCTGGCCGGGGTGGGGGGGGCCGGCTGCTCGGGAATAGGCTGGGCATCGGTCAGCGGGTGGTGAGCAATTGCACTGTGCATCACTTGTTTTCTTACACATTATTATTGTTAATACTATTACCATTATCACTATTATTATTATTGTTGTTATTATTATTTTCCTGTCTTAATAAACTGTCTTTATCTCAACTCACAGGCTTCACTTTCCCGTTTCTCTCCCCCATCCCAGAGAGGGAGGGGGGAGGGTGAGCGAACGGCTGTGTGGTGTTTAGCTGCCAGCCGGGTTAAACCACAACAGTCTTTTTGGCGCCCAACGTGGGGCCCGAAGGGTTGAGATATCGACAAATCTGACCAGAGTGTGTTAAACTAAAATTGGTATAAGTATTGGACCTGCTTAATAGTTGCTAGTCACGATGTTGATTGCCTTAATCTCCAGTCTGCTGTACCTGTATTCCAAATTGAGTTTTATGGTGCGTTACTTTCTGTATGTGCTCCCTGTTGCACTGTTTATCCTTTCCGGGCCCTGGTTTAAGATTGTTATGGTACTGTGCGGTGTAGCAATGGCTTATGAAATGATGAAATATCTGGTCACGACTTTAACCTGGTATTTGTACTCAGCACTGACGTCGACTCTATACTTTGGAACCCATATCTCGGAAACTATTAGCAATTACACCTATTGCCTGTTTTCGTTAGGGAGCCAATCTGTGAAGGGGACAGGGGAAGACATGTTTCCCTACCTGTTCACTCTCCCTTTCTCCTTCACCACCACCCTCTTATCCCCCGAGTTAGTTACGGTGGTTCTCCGAGATGTTGAATATCCTTGGGATACTCAGACCAGCCTGCTCTTGTTGTTATGTCTCCTGAATGCGCTTCAGGTTTTGTGGAGGGTTAAACAACTACTTAGGAATCTCATCCGGAGATCTGTCTTGAGGCGGGATAGTTGCGAGTGGCAGGGAGTGTGGGAGGATATGGGCAGGTTTCTAGAGCAGTGGTCACCTCCAGTGTTTTGGACATTCACCCCTGAACAACTGCAAAATCCTAAAAAGCTGGCAGAATGCTTGAAAAAAAGGTGTCATGACTCTGGCAGTTCCAAAGTGACACAAATCACTGTAGCGTGCTGGGGTCTGGCTTGTGCCTATCGAGCTGCAATTGATGCTACTAGCAACGTAGCTCCAGCTCCTGCAGCCGTTCCAGCTCCAGCTCCTGCAGCCGCTCCAGCTGCAGCTCCTGCGGCCGCTCCAGTTCCAGCTCCTGCAGCCGCTCCAGCTCCTGCAGCCGCTCCAGCTCCAGCTCCTGCAGCTGTTCCAGTTCCAGCTCCTGCAGCCGCTCCAGCTCCAGCTCCTGCAGCCACTCCAGTTCCAGCTCCTGCAGCCGCTCCAGCTCCTGCAGCCGCTCCAGTTCCAGCTCCTGCAGCTACTCTAGCTCCCACTCCTGTGGCTGGGTCAGAGAAACGAGCTGTAGCAGTGCAAGTTGACCCCGCAGAGGGTATTCCAACCCCTGTGGCAGACCCTGTGTCCGGGTCAGAGAAACGAGCTGTAGCAGTGCAAGTTGACCCCGCAGAGGGTATTCCAACCCCTGTGGCAGACCCTGTGTCTGGGTCAGAGAAACGAGCTGTAGCAGTGCAAGTTGCCCCTGTAGACAAGGTGAAAAAATGGTATAGAGGCTCAGGTCGTTTAAAACGCAGACAGTCTTCTGCTAAGTCTGGGCGTAGTGAAGACGAGGCTGGGCCATCAAAGGTGCAGGAGACTGAAGATGAGGATGAGGATGGCGAAAAATCAACAGTAACTACCCGGACTCCATACCAGCCATCAAAGGTGCAGGAGACTGAAGATGAGGATGAGGATGTCGGAAAATCAACAGTAACTACCCGGACTCTACACCGGCCATCAAAGGTACAGAAGACTGAAGATGAGGATGAGGATGTTGAAAAATCAACAGTAATTACCCGGACTCTATACCAGCGTGAGCTACGAGATGTGCGAAAAGATTTTGGTCGCTGTATAGGCGAGCAGCTTGTCACCTGGCTGCTCCGGTGCTGGGACACGGGAGCCAATTATGTGGAATTGGAGGGCAAGGAAGCCAGGCGGCTGGGATCCCTTGCTAGGGACGCATGCATTGACAAAGCAATTGGAGATGGAGCACCATCTCGCAGCCTCTGGAGGCGTCTCCTGTCAGCTGTGAAGGAAAGGTATCTCTTCAAGGAAGAACTTGTATGTTTACCAAGCAAATGGACCACCATGGAGAAGGGAATTCAGTACCTGAGGGAATTGGCCGTACGGGAAGTAATTTATAAGGACCTAGACGACGCACAAACATCCGCAGATCCAGATGCAGTCCGGTGTACACTACCCATGTGGCGGAAGTTTGTACAGAGTGCCCCATCATCATATGCCAACTCATTGGCAATACTAGCCTGGAAAACGGAGGAGAATCCCACAGTGAATGAAGTGACTAAAATACTCCGGCAGTACGAAGGAAATCTCTCCTCTTCCCTACAGGCCTGTGTCTCGGCTGTGGAGAAACTCTCTGAAGAGGTCCACCAACTTAAAGAGAATTTATCTTCCCCTCCACCTGAACGAACCAGTGTCCACCAGCTAAAAGAGAATGCTTTGGAGAAACTTTCTGAAAAGATCCACCAACTTGAAGAAAGATTATCTTCCCCTTCACCTGAACGAACTAGTGTCCACCAGCTAAAAGAGAATACCTTGGAGAAACTTTCTGAAAAGATCCACCAACTTGAAGAGAGATTATTTTCCTCCCCACCTGTACAAACCAGTGTCTCAGCTATTAGGGGTAAACGTTCATCTATGCAAGGAAGACAATATGGTGGGCACACACACCGCGCCACCCTGTGGTTTTACCTACGTGACCATGGAGAGGACATGAGAAAATGGGATGGAAAATCTACTGCGACCCTAGAGGCACGGGTACGTGAATTGCAAAGGAAAACAATTGGGAAAAAGGAGTTCTCTGAAAAGTTTGCTGCTCCAACTTCCAGCAGGCAGTCCTTTAAACACAGAAATGAAGATTCTGACCAGGACTAGAGGGGCCCTGCCTCCAGCCAGGGGGAGGAAAGGGACAATCGAGTTTATTGGACTGTGTGGATTCGATGGCCTGGCACGTCAGACGCGCAGAAGTATAAGGCTTTGGTAGACACCGGTGCACAATGTACTCTAATGCCATCAAGCTATAAAGGGCCAGAGCCCATCTGTATTTATGGTGTGACGGGGGGATCCCAGCAGTTAACTGTATTGGAGGCTGAAGTGAGTCTAACCGGTAATGAGTGGCAAAAGCACCGTATTGTGACTGGCCCAGATGCTCCGTGCATCCTTGGCATAGACTATCTTAGAAGAGGATATTTCAAGGACCCAAAAGGGTTCCGCTGGGCTTTTGGCATAGCTGCTTTGGAGACAGAGGACATTAAACAGTTGTCTACCTTGCCTGGTCTCTCAGAGGACCCTTCTGTTGTGGGGTTGCTGAGGGTTGAAGAACAGCAAGTGCCGATCGCTACCACAACTGTGCACCGGCGGCAATATCGCACCAACCGAGACTCCCTGATTCCCATCCATAAGCTAATTCGTCAACTGGAGAGCCAAGGAGTGATCAGCAAGACTCATTCACCTTTTAATAGTCCCATATGGCCAGTGCGAAAGTCTAATGGTGAGTGGAGACTAACAGTGGACTATCGTGGCCTGAACGAAGTCACGCCACCACTGAGTGCTGCAGTGCCGGACATGCTAGAACTCCAGTATGAACTGGAATCAAAGGCAGCCAAGTGGTATGCCACAATTGATATCGCTAATGCATTTTTCTCCATCCCTCTAGCAGCACAGTGCAGGCCACAGTTTGCTTTCACTTGGAGGGGAGTCCAATATACTTGGAATCGGCTGCCCCAGGGGTGGAAACACAGCCCTACCATTTGCCATGGACTGATCCAGTCTGCGCTGGAGCAGGGGGAAGCTCCTGAACACCTGCAGTACATCGATGACATCATTGTGTGGGGTGACGCCGCAGAAGAAGTTTTCGAGAAAGGGAAGAAAATAGTCCAAATCCTTCTGAAGGCCGGTTTTGCCATAAAACAGAATAAAGTTAAAGGACCTGCACGAGAGATCCAGTTTTTAGGAATAAAATGGCAAGATGGACGCCGTCAAATCCCAATGGATGTGATCAACAAAATAACAGCTATGTCTCCACCAACTAGCAAAAAAGAAACACAAACTTTCCTAGGTGTCGTGGGGTTTTGGAGAATGCATATTCCAAATTACAGTCTGATTGTAAACCCGCTCTACCAAGTAACCCGTAAGAAGAATGCTTTTGAATGGGGCCCTGAGCAACGACAAGCCTTTGAACAAATTAAGCAGGAAATAGTTCATGCAGTAGCCCTCGGGCCAGTCCGAACAGGACCAGATGTAAAGAATGTGCTCTACACAGCAGCCGGAGAGAATGGTCCCACCTGGAGCCTCTGGCAGAAAGAACCTGGGGAAACTCGAGGTCGACCCCTGGGGTTTTGGAGTCGGGGATACAGAGGATCTGAGGCCCGCTATACTCCAACTGAAAAGGAGATATTGGCAGCATATGAAGGAGTTCGATCTGCTTCGGAAGTGGTCGGTACTGAAGCGCAGCTCCTCCTGGCACCCCGACTGCCGGTACTAGGCTGGATGTTCAAAGGAAGGGTCCCCTCTACGCATCATGCAACTGATGCTACATGGAGCAAGTGGGTTGCACTGATTACTCAGCGGGCTCGAATAGGAAACCCCAGTCGCCCAGGAATCTTGGAGGTGATTATGGACTGGCCAGAAGGCAAATACTTTGGGATATCACCAGAGGAGGAGGTGGTTCGTGCTGAAGAAGCCCCCCTGTACAACAAGCTACCGGAAAATGAGAAGAAATATGCCTTGTTCACTGACGGGTCCTGTCGTATTGTGGGAAAGCATCGGAGATGGAAAGCTGCTGTATGGAGTCCTACACGACGAGTTGCAGAAGCTGCTGAGGGAGAAGGTGAATCGAGTCAGTTTGCAGAAGTAAAAGCCATTCAGCTGGCTTTAGATATTGCTGAACGAGAAAAGTGGCCAGTTCTCTATCTCTATACTGATTCATGGATGGTAGCAAATGCCCTGTGGGGGTGGTTACAGCAATGGAAGCAGAACAACTGGCAGCGCAGGGGCAAGCCCATCTGGGCTGCGGCATTGTGGCAAGATATTGCTGCCCGGGTAGAGAACCTGGTTGTAAGGGTACGCCATGTAGATGCTCATGTGCCCAAGAATCGGGCTACTGAAGAACACCAAAACAACCAGCAGGTGGATCAGGCTGCTAAGATTGAAGTGGCTCAGGTGGACCTGGACTGGCAACATAAAGGTGAATTATTTATAGCCCGATGGGCCCATGACACCTCAGGCCATCAAGGTAGAGATGCAACCTACAGATGGGCTCGTGATCGAGGGGTGGACCTGACCATGGACACTATAGCACAGGTTATTCATGACTGTGAAACATGTGCTGCAATCAAGCAAGCCAAACGGTCAAAACCTCTTTGGTATGGAGGACGATGGCTGAAATATAAATATGGAGAGGCCTGGCAGATTGATTACATCACACTCCCTCAAACCCGCAACGGCAAGCGCCACGTACTTACAATGGTGGAAGCAACCACCGGATGGCTGGAAACATATCCTGTGCCCCATGCCACCGCCCGGAACACTATCCTGGGCCTTGAAAAGCAAGTCCTATGGCGACATGGCACCCCAGAGAGAATTGAGTCAGACAACGGGACTCATTTCCGAAACAACCTTATAGACACTTGGGCCAAAGAACATGGTATTGAGTGGGTGTATCACATCCCCTATCATGCACCAGCCTCTGGAAAAGTTGAACGATACAATGGACTGTTGAAGACTACACTGAAAGCAATGGGTGCTGGGACATTCAAAAATTGGGATACACATTTGGCAAAGGCCACCTGGTTAGTCAATACCAGGGGATCTGCCAACCGAGCTGGACCTGCCCAATCAAACCTGTTACGCACTGTAGAAGGGGATAAAGTTCCTGTAGTGCACGTAAGAAACATGCTGGGTAAAACAGTCTGGGCTACTCCTGCCTCAGGAAAAGGCAAACCCATTCGTGGAATTGCTTTTGCTCAGGGACCTGGATGCACTTGGTGGGTAATGCAAAAGAATGGGGAGGTCCGGTGTGTACCTCAAGGGGATTTGATACTGGGTGAGAATAGCCCATGAGTTGAATTGTAGTATGTTAATTATTATATAATAATGTATGTCATCACTACCATGATTGCTATATATCATAGATGAAAATGCTGATTAATTAGAACGTATTGGACAGAGTGTAACCTGAGCATGACATAAATGGTATGGAATAAGGGGTGGATATCTGTCCTGGTTCCAGTTAGGACAGAGTTAAGTAGCTCATAGTAGCTGGTAGGGTGCTATGTTTTGGATTAGGATGAGAAGAGCGCTGATAACATGCTGATGTTTTAATTGTTGCAGAGCAGTGTTTACACCAGGCCAAGGACTTTTCGGCTTCTTGCTCTGTCCTGCCAGCGAGCAGGCTGGGGGTGCAGCAGGAGCTGGGAGGGGACAGACCCAGGACAGCTGACCCAAACTGGCCAAAGGGGTATTCCATACCATCTGACGTCATGCTAAACAATATATAGGGGTGGCTGGCCGGGGTGGGGGGGGCCGGCTGCTCGGGAATAGGCTGGGCATCGGTCAGCGGGTGGTGAGCAGTTGCATTGTGCATCACTTGTTTTCTTACACGTTATTATTGTTAATACTATTACCATTATCACTATTATTATTATTATTGTTATTATTATTTTCCTGTCTTAATAAACTGTCTTTATCTCAACTCACAGGCTTCACTTTCCCGTTTCTCTCCCCCATCCCAGAGAGGGAGGGGGGAGGGTGAGCGAACGGCTGTGTGGTGTTTAGCTGCCAGCCGGGTTAAACCACAACACACCTACAATAGTAGTTTTACTTTCCCCTATTTTACCACTTAATCTATTGAGCACTGAATATGTGGCCCCTGTATCAATTAAAAATTTTACTTCCTTATTTCCTATTTGAATTTTTACCAAGGGCTCTTTAGTTTCTGCTACCGGATCTCCTAGTCAGCTACTGTACTCCCCCAGAACCATCGCCTTAGCTGCTTCTTGGTTTCGGAACGAATTTCCCCCACCAACGATCAGCTGTCCACGGAGAGGGCACTCGTTTTTCCAGTGACCCTCCCCCTTACAATGGGCACATTGGTTAAGACCCAGCCGGTTTCCCCCTGAGCTCGGGTAGCCTCTCCTTGTTCCTCTACCTCGACCGTTAATATTTCCTCTTCCCCTGCCCCTTAATCCTGCATGTTCTCTCCCTTGAATTACTGCTAATAAATTCTGTTGTTGCCTTTTTGTCGTTTCCTTTTCTCTGTTATTATACACTTTCCAGGCTATTTCCAACAGCCTATCCAAATTTCTCAAATCTGCACCTTCCAACTTTTGCAATTTCTTCCTAATATCCTCTTGGGCTTGTCCCAGGAAAATGAGTGCTAATTGAGCTTCAGCTTGCTCAGTCTCTACGTCTAAATCTGTATATTTCTTAGCAGTTTCTTTCAATCTCTCTAAAAAGGCGGAAGGTGATTCCGCTTTTTCTTGCCTGACATTATACAATTTTGACCAATTTATGGTCCGGGGCATGGCATTCTGTACCCCGACTTGTACCCAATCTTGATATCTCTTCAGCCTCCTTATTCCATCCCCTGTGTTATAATCCCATTGGGGATCCTCAGTGGGGAAGTTTTGATCTAGATTTCCAAGCACTCATCCATTTCGTATATCTTCTCGGGCTCTCTCTCTGGCTGCCCGCAATACCATGTCTTTTTCTGTCGAGTCCATCAAAGTATCCAGGATCACCTGGAGATCATCCCAATCGGGATTTTGGGTTTTAATTATCATTTTCATTACCCTGGCTACTTTATCTGGGTTTTCCCTGTAGGTGCCGGCTGCTTGTTTCCATATCATTAAGTCCCCAGCTGAAAAGGCACCTTAACATATACCGGTCCTTCTGTCCCCACTCCTTGCCTGAGGGGAGCGATTATTTTCCCTCTCTGTTCATTTATAGTTTCTCCTGCCCTTCGCTGTTGCCGGGTCCTATGTGACACAGGGGAGACTAAAGTCGGGGATTCTCCATCACTACTGCTATCTTCCTTTTCTCTTTTCCCTCCCTGTCCTGGCTCTTCCGGCGGGACGGCGCAACTTCCAAATCAATATTTCCACTATTCATTTCCCCATAATACTTATTATTCTCTATTGCCTGATGCTGTATACAGCGTCCCTCCTTAGTACATGCACAACAACGTTCCTCAGTTGAAACTTCAAGCACCATTATTCCACAAGCATGCTGCCATTCAGGCTTTCGGCGCAAATAAAAGAATAATTCCACATATGGCAGTTCATCATATTTTCCTACCCGCTTACAAAATAGCATCAATTGTAAAATTGTATTATATTGCAATGTCCCATTCTCAGGCCAAGTTTCTTGGTCCTCTAGTTTATACTGTGGCCACCAAATATTACAATAATCAATCAGCTTTCCTTTCCGCATTTCTTGACCAAAATCTCCCTCTTTCCAATGTGCTAGCAAACACCCCAGTGGGGATGTCCGCGGGACAGGTACATCTTTTCCCAGAATTCCTTTGATCTTTTTCATTTTGAGCTTATGATACAAACCCAAAAGCTGCCAGAGCAGCAGCACTCTCCCAGAAGCTGCCGGAGCAGCAGCACACTCTCCCAAAAGCTGCCGGAGCAGCAGCGTGCTCTCCCAAAAGCTGCCGGAGCAGCAGCACGCTTTCCCAAAAGCTGCTGGAGCAGCAGCGTGCTCTCCCAAAAGCTGCCGGAGCAGCAGCACGCTCACCCAGAAGCTGCCGGAGCAGCAGCGTGCTTACTACATACCAATAATACCAGGTGCTGACCCTTCAGCACAAACCAATACAATTACCAATACCAAACCACCAATGCCGAACCTGCAGAGCTTTCGCTCTGTCTAACGGACGGCGCCTAGGCTTACCCTGGGAGCTCCCTGCCCAACCGAGGGTGGCTTTCGCCGCGTCTGACCGGCAGGCTTTCCCAACCAAATCGGTACCGAATACCCAAAGTTGAAAGCACCTTTGCTTACCGCTCCAGTGGTACGTCGTGAGCAGCGGAGGTCGGTCGTGGTCGACTGCTCCCCGAGAATCCCTCGGTGCCGGCTGGAGCGAAACCGAGACACGATCCGCCTCAGCAGTGCCCACGCCGTCCCACCTGGGTCGCCAAAATGTTAGCGTAGCAACCACATAACCACCAAGTGATTATATGAAGGTGCTTTATTCAGCGCTGGAAGCCGGGGCAGGTGCCCAAATCTGGCTTCGAGTCCCGTTACTTCCCAGCCATTATTTATACATACAACATTGCGTAAGGTATACATATTCATTACAGGTTGCAACATCAGCCTCGCATTTCATTCTAATTAGCTCCCCTCCCCTTTGCACATGCGTGGCGCACTCTGGTGGTCATCCAGGTGGTCGTCCAGATGAAGTAAGGAGTCTTCCTCTCCGCTAAACTTTTCACCTTTCTTACTCGACGCATGCTCCCTCCGCTCCTTGGTTCTGCTTCAACTCATTTCATCATTTCCAGGCCCTTATCCAAGGTCAGGTTGTACCTGTTCCCTCCCGGGGTTCCCCTTCAACGATTCTTTTGATTGTTCAATGTACTCCCTAAGTTTCCAGTGTACATAGATTAATTGATAATGTAAGTACATTTGGCAATGCTTAATTATACTGTATGTCCCATTACCTAAGAGACATTAGTAAAACATCCATTCGCTTCTCCCCAACACTAACACTTGCAGTACTTGTGAAGTGAAATTAGTTCCTTGATCTGAATCAATGTTTTCAGCTATCCCATATCTAGGGACTATTTGCTCCAGTGATACCTTAGCCACCGTGTTTGCAGTGGCAGATACGAAGGGGAAAGCTTACACACACCCAGTCACGTGGTCAATTAGGACAAACAAGTACTTAAATCTCCCTGCTTTAGGTAACTCAGTAAAGTCTACCTGTATACTTTGTAAAGGTCGAATCCCTGGCTCCCGTCCCCCTCTAGGTGGGTTACGAATGACCTTTTTATTTACCTTTTGACATATGGTACATCATCTGCATATTTGCTTCACTGAAGTGTATATTCCTACACAGACATACTTTCTTAGCACAACATCACACATTGCTTGCATCTCCCAATGACTCTCTTGATGTAAAACATCATATTTGCCTCATTGGTGCTTTATTCAGCATTTCTCTCCCATCAGGGAGTATCCATTTTCCCTCAGACTTCGTGGCTCCTGATTCCTTAAAGAAATCTCTCTTAAAACTTTTTAGTTCTTTCTTAGTTTTCATCAATTCCCTGAATCCTCTCTGGATTTATTCTCCGTTTTCCCTCAGACATTAGATGCCTTAAATACCTGTATTGTAATTTATTTTTCAATACTCCCAAGCCCTGCTTTCCCAGAAAGTTGAATAGCTTGTTAGTAGCTTCCTTCACAACTGTTTTCTCCTGTCCTGACAATAAAAGATCATCCACATATTTGTAACAGTAATACCTCCTCGGGAGGTTGGAATTGCTCCAAAATCTGTTCTGAAACTTGCCCAAATAAATTGATGGCCCTGTAAACCCCTGAGATAAAACTGTCCATCTGTATTGTTGCTTCCACCCCCATTTCAGGGTCTTTCCAGTCAGAGGTGAATATATCTTTGCTCTCAGGGCCTGAGAGCACTCCATTAATAACACTCTGTTATTCCAGTCTAACAATTTATTATTTGAATACCCAATTTCATCATCAAATCCCTTCCCAACAAGTTAGTCCCTGCCTTGGGTACATACAATAATTGCCCAGAGATCATTTTATCCCCTGGTCTCAGCTTGGTATCCCCCAAAGGTGGCAGGGTTATCCCAGCCCCTTCTACCCCCATCACTTTTTAGGGTTTCATTAGTTAATTTAATCCCTGATACTTTACAGGCCAGTAATGACCTAGCTGCCCCAGTGTATTGGGTTTGATGGCAAGGTTCGGGGGGGGCTGCAGTGGCAGCCCCCCCCGAGGAGAATCCAGAAACCTCCCCGTAGCAGATAAGGGACAATTTCATCCGGCCCCAGAGGGGCCCACTGCTGCCCAGAGCCAAGCCATGAGCAACACAGTCCATGCCTCTGTGAGAGCACATCCACGAAAACAAACGAACAAACAAAAACCTGCTGCTCAACAGCAGCTGGGAGAGCGAGGAGGGAGAAACCTCCCCGCAGACACCAAAGTCAGCACAGAAGGAGGGGGTGGAGGCGCTCCAGGCGCCGGATCCGAAGACCCCTGTGGCCTGTGGAGAGGCCCCTGGTGGAGCAGGCTGCCCCCCCGCCCCCCCCCCCTTCTCGATACTTGGGAAACTGACCAAACACCACAGCAAATATACCAAAACTTCTAGACTGTTACTTAGATAGTGCCTACATCCTCTTTCCCTGCTCATTCAACTTTCCCAACTCATTCAAAAAACAGCTCTGTCAAACATTACATACCACACCTTTAACACCTTGAATAACCCTTTTTAACACTTCTTATCTTTCTCCAGCCTGTACTTTCACCAAAGTCTCAGTCATTGTCCAACTTAATTCCATACCTTTCTCCCTCATCCCATTTTCCTTCTCTCCTCCTTCTTCCACTCCGGATATTCCTACCTGAAGTGGCCAGCCCGCCCACACTTAAAACATCCCATCAAAGCCTGTCCCTGCTAAGATTCAGGCCACAACACAGGTAGCTTTCCTTGCCTGCCATTCCTTCATCTCTCTTCCTCTCCTTTCCATCCTGGCCCTGACTCCCCCTGAAGATTTTCTTCCTCTTTCTCCAACCCTCTGCCTCACTACCTGCTACACTGTCAATACCATTAGTTTCACTCTCTGCTTTTCCTTCTCATCTCCCCTCTTGACACACACGTTCAGGGCCTCCCACAGGAGGGCCCCCCAGTGACTGTTCACTACATCCCCCCACCTTCTGGAGCATTTTCTGTGCATCTTGCCAGGCTTCAATCACAAAATGAACTTTCAAGAGCCCTTGGGATACCGGGTCCTCAGGATTCATCCCCAAGTACTTTCTCATTCTGACCCCAAGTCTCTCATATGATTTCTGTGTTGCGCACTATTATTCTTCCAGCCAGGATCGGCAAGTGGTTATTTCTGCCCTGCCGGTATTACCCCTGGTCCTGGAGGATGAGTTCTTTCCCATTTTTGTATAGCAGCTCTCCTCCTGATCATTCCCATTTCTTTCCCTGTAAACAACATATTTATATACATAATTCCCCCCCCCAAGAGTATAAGTTAGGTCCTAGGAAACTCCTAACCTCTCTGCTGGTAAGAACGGGGGGAAGTTCACTTAAGAGGATACACAGTTAGTGTTAGTACTGTTAGTATCAGGGAAGGCAAAATTCTCAGTACCTCTTCTACCTTGTTCTAATTCTTGCCAGAGCCTGGAGTACGCTCCTTCTCTAGGGACAGTGTTAATTGCAGTCCCTGTCTCCTTTCCTGGAGCGACTGCTGCTGCCACCGGTGCAATATTAGGATTATAGGGAGCATAACTTGGCTCCTCCTCCAAAAAAAAAGGAATCTTATTGTTTACACATAAATTTCAAGCCTGAATTTTTATCAGGCCCGTATTTTGGCCAAAATACTGCTGTTTCCTTAATTGGTTCTTTTGTCCAGACTAATACACAATATTTAACCATATTTTTTTTTTTTTTTTTACCATCTCCTCCAATTTTGAGATTATTTTTCCAATTTCTTATAATTCTTCAGGAAGAACTTTCGGTAGGCACTCCCCCAGGGATATCTCCCTGTCCCCTGGAACTCATATTTCCCATTTTTCCTATCCTGGAAAATGGGGGTGTACTGCCAAGCACTTCCCCGTGCAAGGGCTACCGCACACCTATGAGTTTACCAGATTCCCTGGTGTACTTCCGAGCACTTCCCCGTGCAAGGATTACTGTACACCAAATTTCCCTGGTGTACTGCCAAGCACTTCCCCGTGCGAGGCTTACCGCACACCAAATTTCCCTGGTGTATTGCCAAGCACTTCCCTGTGCAAGGGCTTACCATACACCAAATTTCCCGAGACTCTTCCTTTCTCTCCCTTATCTCACGCTTCGTCCGTCTCCGGCCGCGCCCCTCGCGGAGCTACGGAACCACGGATAAGGACTCCACACTCGCTTCGTACAAAAGTATGTCTCAATCACACGTCACACAGAGTCTCACCCGACCCCCAAGGCAATACTTCATATTTCTTACCTTGGTCTGTGCACAGAGTTACCGGATCAATTCTTAAACCCGGAGTGCCTACCTTCTTCCTTTCCCCACTACTTCACGGATCCTGCCTCTTTAATCAGTCTCGGGCCCTCTGTCAGCTCTCCGCAGAACCGCCACCGTCGATGCACAGGACCGCTGAAATCAGCGGGGCATGCCTTCCTGCTGCTGCGGCGGTGGGGCTCCCCGGTAGGTGACTGAATCCCGGACGAGCCCCCAAATTGTGAGAAACACTCCGTAGCCAATAACTTAGGCTCAGGCGAGGATCTCAGTGAAGTAGTAATTTATTCGCGATTGCAATGGCGGGCGCCCCACAAGCAGGAGAGCGCACCCACTAGTTCCAAAACACAGTTTATATACTTTTTGATGACAGGACCCTCCCCTGTTTCCCCACTGGAGTGGGTAATCCAGGTTCACAATCTACCTGATGCTTCACAGACAATGCCTGGCCTTCAGTTGCTGGCCTGTTTTTGAGATGGTAATGTTTTCTCCCCTTATCTGGCTTGACTTAACATAGTGATTTTGACCTGATTGCTCTAAGGAGTCTGGTTGTCTGCATTTTAGGAGGTCACCTGCTGAGCTTTCTTATCACTGTAAGCATATCTCAATACCACATTCCTTCCTTCTATACAATGTAACACTGCAAAAACATTTCTATTCCCACACCAGGTACCTGTCAAATTATTCTGACTTCTACTGCTGTTTTAGGATCTACCTATGAGATCCCCAGATCTTTTGATGTTTCTTGCCTTTGCAGTTCTGTAGCTATGCTGCCAATGCTTCTTCCCCATTCCAGTATAGATTTTTTTTTTTTACCACACACTGACAGAAAACTGATACAATCTGTATTTGCAAATATGAATTTGAAGTACAGAAAGACTCCATCTAACTTTCACAACATCACAAAAGGAGATGTATTGGAAACTTCTGCCTTGGTTTCAGCACTGTTGCTGTCTTTTTCCTGTGATATGGCATCTCTTTTTGATGTATCTGTATCATTAAGTATTATTCTCAGCATCTCCAGCTAAAACACTAACTTGGTACCACTGTACATTGTACACAAGATGAATAACAGTATTTCCTTCTCTTGGCAAAGCCTTGGACATACTATTTGTCTAATAAAATATATGTAGCATTAATTATTAGTACTATTTCATGTCACTGTTCATTTCCTTATTACCGGGTGAAATACTTAAGTACATGTAGCTATATTAATTTTCATTACTGATGCCAATTAGCAAGTAGTTATAAACTTTTAATAATATTGTAACTATATAAATCCTTATTGGGATATTTTCAATAATTTTTATCAGCCACATAATCAGTGAATTCTGAACTGAATTCTTCAACTGAATTCTTCTGCTATAAATTTGTCACTTTTGTCACAACTTTATTAAAGAGTGTTTAGGGTGTCCAGTAATTCTCTCCCAAAGTTAAGCAGTAGGTGCTTTCCCACTAGCTATTCATTAGTTAACAACTTTGCCCAGCAACAGCAAACATTTAGCAACTTCCATGTCTGAATGGTTGGAAAACAAGCAGTTTGAGACAGCAAGGCCTCTCGTGAATCGCCCATTCTTTGTTCCTTCTAACTTGTTTACATTCCTCATGGCTTCATCATCACCAGTCCCATGTTATCACCAGCCATGGAGCTTGTCGACCCCCATGGCGATACTCCCACATACATATATATATATAAAGAAATAAAATAACATTCTGAATTGAAGAACTGAGAATTCTGTGAGTAGGATTATGCTGCCTAGCCTCGGGTATCTTCTTTTACATGCTCTGGGTGTCCTGGTTTCAGCTAGGATAGAGTTAATTTTCCTCCTAGTAACTGGTAGGGTGCTGTGTTTGGGATTTAGGATGAAAATAATGTTGATATCACGCTGGAGGTGGCCCGTGCTGAAGAAGCCCCACTGTACAACAAGCTACCGGAAAATGAGAAGAAATACGCCTTGTTCACTGATAGGTCCTGTCACATTGTGGGGAAGCATCGGCAATGGAAGGCTGCTTTATGGAGTCCTACACGACGAGTTGCAGAAGCTGCTGAGGGAGAAGGTGAATCGAGTCAGTTTGCAGAAGTGAAAGCCATCCAGCTGGCTTTAGATATTGCTGAACGAGAAAAGTGGCCAGTTCTCTATCTCTATACTGATTCATGGATGGTAGCAAATGCCCTGTGGGGGTGGTTACAGCAATGGAAGCAGAACAACGGGCAGCGCAGGGGCAAACCCATCTGGGCTGCGGCATTGTGGCAAGATATTGCTGCCCGGGTAGAGAACCTGGTTGTAAAAGTATGCCATGTAGAGGCTCATGTGCCCAAGAATCGGGCCACTGAAGAACATCGAAACAACCAGCAGGTGGATCAGGCTGCTAAGATTGAAGTGGCTCAGGTGGACCTGGACTGGCAACATAAAGGTGAATTATTTATAGCCCGATGGGCCCATGACACCTCAGGCCATCAAGGCAGGGATGCAACATACAGATGGGCTCGTGATCGAGGGGTGGACCTGACCATGGACACTACAGCACAGGTTATTCATGATTTTGAAATATGCACTGTGTAATGGGTAAGATGTATTTGTTCATTGTATAAAGAAATAAAAAAAAAAAAAAGAAAAGGGATAAGATGGTTATAAAATAGATAGTATTTTACATGAGGTTGGGACAGAGCTTCCTGATCATAATAGAACCTTGATATATGATGACAAAGTTGGGGAGGGGGGGGATTTGCTAACTATCTGTAAGGAATTTGGGAATCTGCGAGGGAGATAAGGTTGCACAATGTTGCCTCAATGAAGGGGAGGCTTATTAGGCAGATAACAAGAAGGGGGGGTGTTGGGTAAACATCCTTGAACAGGTACAAAGACTCTGTGAAATACCCCATCACAAGACATCCTGTCTGCTACTTCACTCCTCCCACCCAAACATTAGCACAACGCGTGAGCACCAAAGAGAGGAAGCAGCCCCCCCCCCCCCCCTTTGGACTGCATAGCCGCAGCTGGTTCAACAAGCCCGGACAAGCTGGAACTCGGATACTATAAAACAGCACCCCTGGAGAAGGAAAATTGTGCGCCGCTGCGGAGTCGGAACTCCCCGGCCGCCCAGCGCTGTTTTGCTTCTGCTTGCTTACTTAATTAATTAATAAATTCTGTGATTAATAACATTTATTAACAGACCGACTTCGTATGTGAGTCTGTTCATAACAATTTGGTGCCGTGACTCGGATAGGCAATTTGATTGAGGACTCCTCTTTGGGGGTGGCGCCCCGCCGATTTTGGCGGCCCTCGAAGCAGGAAGTCTCATTCAGGCCTTCACCGACGAACCTCAAAAATTAAGCAGAAGCAAATAAAGCCGGCAAACCCTTAGCAATCTTTGTGCACGAAGACCGAACGAAGACCCACGGGGTGGGTAAGTATAGGCCGGTGATCCGTTCGGTAAGGGTGGGGAATCCCGGAGTACGGCTTCTGAGACGGCCAATCGCGGCCGAAGCGAGTGCGGACCCCTCGGTAGTGCGGTTCCCACATCCCGCGAGGGACTGGGCCACGAAAAGGGGGAAGTGTGTGTGTGTGTGAGTGAAGGTACTCCGGAAGATGGGACAGAAGAAAAGTAAGCCTTCTGGTCCCATGGGTGGGGGAAATAGCGGTAGGAATATTCCTCCTATTCCCCCGGATAGCCCGCTGGGGCTAATGATTAAGAATTGGAGTAATTCCCCTTCTAGGCGGGGAAAAAGTAAAGTAAAAATGATTCATTATTGTGTAGAGATCTGGGGTAATAAGCCCATAAAGGGGGACAGTGTGTTTTGGCCCCTTTTCGGTTCCTTTGAGGATTGGATATGTCAGGCTCTAAATATTTATGTTAATTCAAAGGAACCATTTAGTTTAGAGGAAAGCGAATACGCACATTTATGGATAAATTTTGAAACTGGGACCCAGTTATACCCTCTAAAAGAAAAAGGAGGGAAGGGAAAGAAGAGAGATTTGGAAGTCCCAGTTGCGCCACCTCCCTACGTGCCCTCTTTGCCAACAGCACCCTCTGCTGCCGAATCTGAGGATTCGGATGACAGTGCCTCGGTCCAAGGGAGACGAGGGCCAGTAACTAGAAGCCAGACTCGTCGCGCTAAAGAAGGGTTGTACCCCTTGCGGGAGATTGCAATGGGGGGACCTCAACCAGGGATGGGATATGTAGCCGTCCCCATTAATTCAGGGGACGTTAGAGACTTTAAAAAGGAGATGGGAAGTCTCTTAGAAGACCCGTTAGGAGTAGCCGAACAGGTAGATCAGTTTTTAGGGCCAAACATTTATACTTGGGAAGAATTACAATCTATTTTGGGAATATTATTTACATCAGAAGAGAGAGGAATGATAAGGAGAGCAGGTATGCGAATTTGGGACCAGCAACATCAGCAAGGTCCTGCTGCTGATATTAAGTGGCCAATGCAGACACCTAACTGGAATAACCAGGATCCAATACACAGGGGCCACATGCAGGATCTAAGAACAATCATAATACAAGGAATCAGAGAATCTGTGCCCAGAGGACAGAATATAAATAAAGCATTCAGTGAACAACAGAAAAAGGATGAAACTCCAACAGAATGGTTGGAGAGACTTCGTAAAAGTCTGCAATTATACAGTGGGTTAGACCCAGGTTCCCCGTTAGGGGAAGCATTACTTAAGACATAGTTTGTGGCTAAGTCTTGGATAGATATCAGAAAGAAATTGGAAAAAATAGAGGATTGGCAAGATAGAGGTCTGGACGAATTATTAAGGGAAGCACAAAAGGTGTATGTTCGTAGGGAAGATGAGAAGGAAAAGAAGCAAGTGCGAATGATGGTGGCAGCGGTGCGAGAAGGATCCAGAAGGGCTGGCAATGAACAAAGATGGAGGAATGAAGGGTTTACTAGAAGGAATAGGAAAGAGAAAAAGGGTGCCCAGGAAAGAAGAGATGTGACCTGTTTTTACTGTAATAAGAAGGGTCACATGAAAAGGGAGTGCCGACAGAGGAAAGAGGATGAGAAAATGTTTAGAAATGAATAGGGGTGTCAGGGGCTCTATTTGCTGGGGACCCAAAGGAACAGTGAGCCTTTGATAAAGTTACGAGTGGGCCCCCAGCGCGAGGAAATCGAATTCCTCATAGACACGGGAGCTGAAAGATCAACTGTCCAGACATTACCTTTAGGATGTAGAACTTCAAAGGATAGAATACAGGTAATAGGAGCAAAAGGGGAGCCTTTTGGGGTCCCCGTTATAAAAGAGGTACCGATTGAATTGGGATCAAAAAAGGGTACGGGGCATCTGCTTCTTGTGCCAGAAGCCGAATATAACTTATTAGGTAGAGATTTGATAATAGAATTAGGCATAGGACTAGAGGTAGTAGAAAAGAAACTGGAAATAAAGCTGTGTCTTCTTCGGGTAGAGGATGAGAAAGAGATAGACCCCGAGGTTTGGTATACCTCGGAGAGCGTTGGAAGGTTAAACATTAAACCATTTAAGGTAACTATCAAAGAGCCAGAAGTACCAATCAGGATAAAACAATACCCCTTGTCTGAAGAGGGTAGAAAGGGTCTGAAGGAAGACATACAACGATTATTACAACAGGGGTTGTTAGAACCCTGTATGTCTCCTTTCAACACCCCTATATTACCAGTTAAAAGAAAGGATGGTAAATACCGATTGGTACATGATTTGAGAGAAATTAATAAGAGAACTATAACCAGATTCCCCGTGGTAGCAAACCCACATACCTTATTGAGCCAATTAAGCCCAGAGGACAAGTGGTACAGTGTAATAGATTTAAAGGATGCTTTCTGGGCCTGTCCTCTTGATGAGGACAGTAGGAATTATTTTGCCTTTGAATGGGAGGATCCCGACACTCACAGGAAACAGCAACTAAGGTGGACAGTGTTACCTCAGGGGTTTACAGAATCTCCAAACTTGTTTGGCCAGGCCCTGGAGCAAATTCTAGAGGATTACGATAGAATGCCAGGGACCAAAATGATCCAATATGTAGATGACTTATTAATAGCGGGGAAAGATGAGAAAATCGTACGACAGGCAAGTATAAACTTGCTGAATTTTTTGGGCTCAAGGGGACTAAAGGTTTCAAAAGCAAAATTACAATTCGTGGAGGAAGAAGTAAAGTATTTAGGCCATTTATTAAGCAAAGGAACAAAGAAATTAGACCCTGAAAGAGTTAGAGGTATTTTAGAACTCAGGGCACCAGAGACGAAAAAACAAATCAGGCAGTTGCTAGGATTGACAGGGTACTGCAGACAGTGGATAGAGGATTACAGCGGGAAGGTAAAATTTTTATACAACAAATTGAGTAACGAGGGCCATCTTAAATGGACAAAAGAGGATGAGGAACGACTGATGCTCCTAAAAGAAGAACTCGTGAATCCACCGGTTTTAAGCTTTCCCGAATTAAAGAAGCCCTTTTTCCTGTTTGTTAATACTACAGAAGGAACTGCGTATGGAGTACTGGCACAAGAATGGGCAGGATGTAAAAAGCCTGTGGCCTATTTGTCAAAATTGCTAGATCCAGTCACTAGAGGCTGGCCAAACTGTTTACAAGCAATTGCAGCAGCGGCCTTATTGGTTGAGGAGGCACAAAAGATTACTTTTGGAGGAGAAATTAGAGTAATATCTCCCCACAACATTCGCGGAGTGTTGCAGCAAAAAGCAGACAAATGGATCACCGACGCAAGGCTGTTGAGATACGAGGGGATATTGATCTCTTCCCCAAGATTGACTCTAGAAACTGCGCCAGTACAAAACCCTGCGCAATTTCTCTACGGAGAAACAAATGGCCATCTAGAACATGATTGTCTCAGCAACATCGAAGAACATACGAGATTAAGACCGGACTTAGAAGATACCGAATTGACTCATGGGGAACAGATATATGTGGATGGATCCTCTAGGGTAATAGAAGGGAAAAGAAAATCGGGGTATGCCCTGATAGATGGGAAAACATTTAGAGTCATAGAATCAGGACCCCTCAGTCCGAGTTGGTCAGCTCAGGCTTGTGAATTATATGCAATGTTAAGGGCTTTGAAATTATTGAAAGATAGAAGCGGAACCATCTATACGGATTCAAAATATGTTTATGGGGTAATACACACCTTTGGAAAAATTTGGGAAGAGAGGGGACTTATAAACTCCCAGGGGAAAGGACTAGTTCATCAAGAATTGATTGTTAGGGTTTTACAAGCGATTAGGGAGCCAAAAGAGATAGCGGTGGTACATGTAAAAGGCCACCAGCGTGGACTGACCCCGCAAATAAGGGGAAACAATCTTGCTGATCAAGAGGCAAAGCGGGTAGCCCTCATGACTAACTATGTAATAACAAAAAGGGCGGATTGCCCAACTTGTGGAGAGGATTTAAAGAGGGAACCTTGTTATGGGTGTTGGAAGAATTGGGGGATGGATGGAGTAGAATGTAATTGTTCAAAGGAAGAGAGCCCTCCTTACAAAAATTGTTTCAAACATGGCTTGCAAATGTCTTTGATAGGAGGGACTTTCTTCTCCCCCTTGTTGTGTTTTACTGTGCAAGAAAAAGGGAAAATGATACAAATGGGAATTAAGGAAAATAAGGAAGGGAGATGGTTGCTACCTGATGGGAGAGAGGTATTGCCTAAATCAGTAGCTGTGAGGGTGCTACGGAGATACCATGATCAATCCCACTGGGGAGTACAGGCCCTAGTGGACCAATTTGCATACAAGTATATGTGTATTGGAATATATGATATAGCAAAGACAATAGTTAATGGATGTATAACTTGCCGAAGGGTAAATGCCAAAAACATAAGGAAAAGGATTATGGGAGGAAGGGAATTGGCCCATCGACCCTTCGCAAAAATTCAATTGGACTTTACGGAACTCCCCAGAGTAGGGAGATATAAATATTTGCTCGTGATAGTAGATCATTTGACTAACTTTGTCGAGGCATTCCCTACGGCAAGGGCAACGGCACAAACAGTAGTAAAAATTTTACTGGAGAACATAATCCCTCGATACGGAGTTATTGAAATGATAGATTCTGATAGAGGGCCTCACTTTGTGTCAAAGGTTATACAAGAAATTATGAGAAACTTAGGAATCAAGTGGGAATACCACACTCCTTGGCACCCTGAGAGCTCGGGAAAAGTAGAACGAATGAATGGGGAAATTAAGAAACAACTTACTAAATTGATGATAGAAACTAAAACCTCATGGATAAAATGCTTACCTCTTGCTTTGCTAAACCTGCGTACGAAACCCCGAACTGATCTGGGGTTGTCACCATTTGAAATGCTATATGGGATGCCCTATGACTTAGAGATACCCGTCGATCACCCCCACATTCAAGATGAGAGTTTGAAGTCTTATTTAGTACAGTTAGGGAACAGAAGGAGGGAATTGCAGAAAAGGGGTCTGGTTATACAACGCCCTCCTCTGGATATGGCAATACACAATATACAGCCTGGGGACCAGGTCTTGATTAAAACTTGGAAAGAAACTGCATTGACCCCACGTTGGGAAGGTCCCTATATTGTTTTGCTAACTACAGAGATTGCTGTCCGGACTGCTGAACGGGGATGGACGCACGCCAGCCGAGTTAAAGGGCCAATACAGAACGACAGGTGGGAAGTGACTTCCGGCTCTGAGGACTTAAAGCTGACTCTGCGACGAACTCGGTAGGCATTACTGGGAAGGGGTGGAGGCTCCATGGTCCCTGAAGAATACTACTGCTGCCGAGAAGAATCATAACCCCGTAGGTGGTAGCACCCCATCTGACGGGCGAGGCAGAGTGGTAAAACAAGTGGGAATGGACCTTCACTACCCCCTGTGGTGCTTGGGGTTATTCGCGATGGTCATGCCACCCACCGCTGGTCAACACCACCCGCATCAGCCTTTCTTGTGGAGCTTGATAAGACTTTTCGATACTACGGTCGTACAGCAGATT
Organism: Anser cygnoides; assembly: GCF_040182565.1. NCBI lineage: Eukaryota > Metazoa > Chordata > Aves > Anseriformes > Anatidae > Anser > Anser cygnoides. The sequence goes on along the minus strand of NW_027103073.1, from coordinate 92,733 downwards.
GTTACGCCAGGGGCTCCCAGCTTTAAGACTGATCTCTGCAACCTCACAACGACTTTGGAGCTATGTAACAATCAGTCAGATTTCTACTTATGCCCAGCTTCTAACCCAGGGAAAAGCTACTGTAATTCCCCAGCACAGTATTACTGCGCTTATTGGGGTTGCGAAACTATAGCCACAGCATGGAATCCAGGCGGGGGAAAAGATAAATATTTAACTGTCCAATTTGGGCCTCAGGGTTGCAGTAATCGGAACACGGTTGAGGCAGTCTATCACCGTGGAACAGGGACCGTACAAAAAGGGAATTGCGCGTTTTTGTGGGTTAACGTAACTAATCCGATGGATCCGGGGTGGATCCTTGGAAGGACTTGGGGAATAAGGTATTATGAGAAAGGAGCTGATAGAGGGGAAATAATTTTAATAAAGAAGGAAGAACCGCCTAAAACACCTCGAAAGGTAGGCCCCCTCTCACATTTGGAAAACAAAGGGACGTCTCGCCCCACGACAACTAAATTGACCCCCACGCGGCCTGGTAATAATAAAATGACGTCCATTCCCACTCCTACTCCCACTGCGATAGGAAGAAATAGGGATGATTCTTCCTTAAGTAGAATGTGGAAAATTATTGAAGCCAGCTATCAACTCCTTAATCAAACAAACCCGGAAATTACAAAAAAATGCTGGTTATGTGTCAGTGCCCAGCCTCCATATTACGAGGCAATAGGGGATATGGGTGCACTCGAATACTCGAATGAATCAAACCCCAGCAAATGTAACTGGGGGCAGGAAACCGGGATCACTCTAACACAGGTGACAGGGAAAGGTAGGTGTATAGGAACAGTCCCAAGAGGGAAAAGAGATTTATGCAGTATTACAGAAGATAGAAAACAACCCTCTAATTGGTTGATTCCGGCTAATAATACTCGATGGGTATGTTCGTCTTTAGGGGTAACTCCGTGTCTGTCTTTAAAATTGTTTAATTCGTCCCGCGACTTCTGTGTACAGGTAGCAATTATACCAAGAATTCTGTACCATTCTGAAGAGTATATATACATGCAACACACAATACCACAATTTAATCTAAAAAGGAGGGAACCGGTAACAGCTGTTACCCTAGCCACTTTAATGATTTTAGGGGCCGCGGGAGCTGGAACGGGGATTGCATCCCTAGTTAAACAAAGTCAAGAATTTACCTCTTTACGAGTTGCTGTGGATGAGGACTTGGCTCGCATAGAGCAATCGATAACGGCCCTAGAAAAGTCAGTCAGGTCATTATCTGAAGTAGTGCTCCAAAATCGCAGAGGACTGGACTTGATATTCTTACAGCAAGGAGGACTTTGCGCAGCCCTGCGAGAAGAGTGTTGCGTATATGCTGACCATACAGGAGTAGTAAGGGACACTATGACAAAACTCCGAGAAGGATTAGAGAAACGAAAAAGGGAACACGAAGCTCGCCAGAGTTGGTATGAATCTTGGTTTAATTACTCACCTTGGCTTACAACATTGTTATCTACTATTGCTGGACCATTATTGTTGCTAATATTTGTGTTGACTTTTGGCCCATGTATCTTTAACCGGGTAATTGCTATTGTAAAAAGTCGACTGGAGGCTGCACATTTGATGCTTATACGTGCTAAGTATGAAACTGTAGATCAGGAAGAAGATACTGAAACCTTGATGATGTGTAAAAAAGCTTTGGAAGAATTTAATGAACAAAATAAGTAGCCTAAAAGAAAAGGAGGGATTGTAATGGGTAAGATGTATTTGTTCATTGTATAAAGAAATAAAAAAAAAAAAAAAAAGAAAAGGGATAAGATGGTTATAAAATAGATAGTATTTTACATGAGGTTGGGACAGAGCTTCCTGATCATAATAGAACCTTGATATATGATGACAAAGTTGGGGAGGGGGGGGATTTGCTAACTATCTGTAAGGAATTTGGGAATCTGCGAGGGAGATAAGGTTGCACAATGTTGCCTCAATGAAGGGGAGGCTTATTAGGCAGATAACAAGAAGGGGGGGTGTTGGGTAAACATCCTTGAACAGGTACAAAGACTCTGTGAAATACCCCATCACAAGACATCCTGTCTGCTACTTCACTCCCCCCACCCAAACATTAGCACAACGCGTGAGCACCAAAGAGAGGAAGCAGCCCCCCCCCCCCCTTTGGACTGCATAGCCGCAGCTGGTTCAACAAGCCCGGACAAGCTGGAACTCGGATACTATAAAACAGCACCCCCGGAGAAGGAAAATTGTGCGCCGCTGCGGAGTCGGAACTCCCCGGCCGCCCAGCGCTGTTTTGCTTCTGCTTGCTTACTTAATTAATTAATAAATTCTGTGATTAATAACATTTATTAACAGACCGACTTCGTATGCGAGTCTGTTCATAACACACTGCAATCGAGCAAGCCAAGTGGTTATAGCTGTAATGGGTAAAGTCTTGTTTGTTCATTAAATGTTGCTGATAGGGGGGTTTCAACGGTTGACTGCTTATACCCCCAATATCCTGTTGAAGGAAAAAAACAAGTATGGGATGTGATAAATTAGTAGGGGGTTTGTTCATTGTCTTCAAGGATGTAAAGAATCTGATAAGGTTTCGCAATTCACAACCTTGTGATAAGGGGATTAAGCGAGTAGATAATGAGGAAGGGAGGATGGGAAAACATCCTTGTTAAAACAAAGGATTCTGTGAAGAAACCCACCACAAGACATCCTGTTTGCCGCTTCACGACCCCCCCCCCCCCCCTTGAACACGAGTACAATGCGTGAAAAACAATGAGCCCCAATAACGGACCGCGCAGCTTCAGAAGGCTCAACAAGTCCTGACAAGCCGGAACTTGAATGCTATAAAACAGTGACGCTGGAAAAGGAAGTTTTATCCTTTTATCCTTTTATCCTATGCGTCCAAAAGGACGCATTTTGGGCATGTCCCTTGGATGAAAAATCCAGGGACTACTTTGCCTTCGAATGGGAGGACCCAGACACCCACAGAAAACAACAATTGAGGTGGACGGTCTTGCCCCAGGGTTTTACAGAATCCCCAAACTTGTTCGGGCAAGCCTTGGAGCAAATTTTACAAGAATATAATAGGATACCGGGTACAACAAAGATTCAATATGTGGATGATCTGCTAATAGCAGGGAAAGATGAGGATGCTGTAAGGCAAGCTAGCATTAGCCTGCTGAATTTTTTGGGGTCACGGGGATTAAAGGTGTCTAAGTCAAAATTGCAGTTTGTAGAAGAAAAAGTGAAATATTTGGGCCATTTGTTAAATAAAGGGACAAAAAGATTGGATCCTGAAAGGGTTAAAGGAATTCTAGGGATAAAAGCCCCAGCTACTAAAAGGCAGGTACGGCAACTGTTAGGGTTGACCGGATATTGTAGACAATGGATAGAAGATTACAGTGGAAAGGTTAAATTTTTGTATAACAAGCTGAATAAGGATGGATTACTCAAATGGACAAAAGAAGATGAGGAGCAATTAGAAAAATTAAAGGAAGAGCTTGTGCATCCGCCAGTTTTAAGCTTCCCAGAGCTAAAGAAACCATTCTTCTTGTTCGTAAATAGTACAGAGGGAACTGCCTACGGCGTGCTTGCCCAAGAGTGGGCAGGCAGTAAAAAACCTGTGGCCTATTTATCTAAATTATTGGACCCCGTTAGTAGGGGTTGGCCTAGCTGCTTGCAGGTAGTGGTGGCAGCTGCCCTATTAGTGGAGGAAGCTCAAAAGATTACATTTGGGGGAGAAATCAAAGTTATATCCCCCCCACAATATACGTGGGGTGTTGCAACAGAAAGCTGAAAAATGGATTACAGATGCAAGGCTGCTAAAATATGAGGGAATTTTAATATCTTCACCCAGATTAACACTAGAAACAACCTCAGTACAGAACCCCGCCCAATTCCTTTATGGTGAACCGAGCGAGCAGCCTGAACATAATTGCCTTAGAAATATAGAAGAGCAGGTAAAATTGAGACCTGATTTGGAAGATGTGGAGTTATCCCTTAGGGGAACAGATATATGTAGACGGATCCTCGAGGGTAGTTGAAGGGAAAAGAAAATCGGGATACGCATTGGTTAATGGAAAAACATTCGAGGTAATAGAATCAGGCCCTTTGAGCCCGAGCTGGTCAGCACAGGCCTGCGAGCTATATGCAATGCTAAGAGCCCTGAAATTGCTGAAAGATAAAAGTGGAACAATATACACGGATTCTAAATATGCATATGGAATAATCCATACCTTTGGAAAAATATGGGAAGAAAGGGGACTAATTAATTCTCAAGGGAAAGGGCTGGTTCACGAGGAGTTAATTACCCAAGTGCTACAAGCTGTAAGGGAACCAAAAAACATCGCTGTGGTACATGTCAAGGGACATCAGAAGGGAACAAGCCCTCAAATTAGGGGAAACAATTTGGCAGACCAGGAGGCCAAATGGGCAGCACTCCTGTGTGTATATGAGGTGACAAAAAGGGCTGATTGCCCGAGCTGTGGAAAGGGGGAGGATTTGAAGAAATTTCCATGCTATGATTGCTGGAGTGAATGGGGAGTTGATGGGATTGAATGCAATTGTTCTGAGGAAGAGAGCCCGCCTTATAAAAACTGCTACAAGTGCGGGCCGGCTAACTCCCTGTGGTCGAATGGACCCATTCCCCTCCCCCTGCTCTGTTTCACTACCACAGAAAAGGACAAGATGACACAAATGGGGGTTCGAGAAAACGATAAAGGGAAATGGGTACTGCCTGATGGACGGGAAGTGTTACCAAAATCAGTAGCTATGAGGGTGCTATGGAGATTTCATGAACAGATGCACTGGGGCACTCAGGTGTTGGTGGATCAATTTGCCACAGATTATATGTGTATAGGAATTTATAATATAGCAAAGAGGATCGTAAATGATTGCATAACTTGTTGGAGGGTAAATGCTCAACACATGAGAAAAAGGGTCCCGGGAGGACGAGAATTGGCACATCGACCTTTTGCAAAGATTCAATTGGACTTTACTGAACTTCCAAAAACGGGGCGATATAGATACTTATTAGTTATTGTAGACCACCTCACAAACTTTGTTGAAGCATTGCCTATGGCAAGGGCCACAGCTCAAACTGTGGTAAAGATATTATTAGAAAACATCATACCTAGATACGGGGTAATAGAAACAATTGACTCCGATCGGGGACCACATTTTGTGTCAAAAGTATCCCGTGATACCATGAAAGCTTTAGGAATTAAATGGGAATATCACACTCCCTGGCATCCTCAGAGTTCGGGAAAGGTAGAACGAATGAATGGAGAAATTAAAAAACAACTTACTAAGCTCATGTTAGAAACAAAGACTTCTTGGATAAAATGCTTGCCGTTAGCCTTGTTAAACATACGTACTAAACCCAGGGCTGACCTGGGAATCTCACCTTTTGAAATGCTATATGGCATGCCTTATGATTTAGAGGTACCTCTTGATCACCCTCGTTTACAAGATGATAAAATCAGGCCCTATCTAATACAGGTAATGAACTGGAGAAGGGAATTACAGAGGAAGGGCTTAATCGCACAGCGCCCTCCGTTGGACCTGGCACTACATAACATACAGCCAGGTGATAAAGTTTTGGTCAAAACATGGAAGGAAGTTTCACTGACACCACAATGGGAAGGTCCCTATGTTGTTTTGCTCACTACAGAAACAGCAGTCTGAACTGCAGAAAAGGGGTGGACACACGCCAGTCACATTAAGGGACCGATCCATGACGAAAAGTGGGAGATTACTCCAGGAACTGAGGATCTGAAGCTCACCCTGCGACGGACCCAATAAGTATCGTGGGTAGAGGCAGAGGCTCTCCTAGCCCCTGAAGACCACTACTGCTGCCGAGAAGAACTATAACCTCGTAGTTGGCTGCAACCCAACTGACGAGTGAGGCAGAGGAGTGAATAGGTGGGGAAAAATGAGCCTCGGCCATTCCTACCGGTATTTGAGGGTTCTCGCGGTGATTGCATCCTGCATCGCGACTCAACACCACCCACACCAACCTTTCCAGTGGAGTCTGATAAGATGGGACAACGCCACTGTGGTACAGCAAATCACCACAGCTGGTGCCCCTAGCTTTAAGACTGACCTTTGCAACATAACAACCGTAAAACCATGCAATAATCAATCAGATTTCTATCTTTGTCCAGCCTCTAACCCAGGAATTACTCGCCTTGGCTCACTACCTTACTATCAACCATAGCAGGACCTTTACTGTTGTTTATATTAGCACTGACTTTTGGACCATGTATATTCAATCGAGTAATCGCGATTGTAAAAAACCGGTTGGAGGCTGCTCATCTTATGCTTGTGCGCGCGAGATATGAATCCCTGGAGCAGGAGGAAGATGGTGCAGAGACTTTAGTGTTAAGCAAGCGAATACTCCAGAAGTTCAATGAACAAAATACGTTGGAAAAAGAAAAAGGAGGGATTGTGATAAATTAGTAGGGGGTTTGTTCATTGTCTTCAAGGATGTAAAGAATCTGATAAGGTTTCGCAATTCACAACCTTGTGATAAGGGGATTAAGCGAGTAGATAATGAGGAAGGGAGGTTGGGAAAACATCCTTGTTAAAACAAAGGATTCTGTGAAGAAACCCACCACAAGACATCCTGTTTGCCGCTTCACGACCCCCCCCCCCCCCTTGAACACGAGTACAATGCGTGAAAAACAATGAGCCCCAATAAAGGACCGCGCAGCTTCAGAAGGCTCAACAAGTCCTGACAAGCCGGAACTTGAATGCTATAAAACAGTGACGCTGGAAAGGGAAGTTGCGTGCTGTGGTGGAGCGGAGACTCCCCAGCCGCCCAGCGCTGTTTTGCTTGTGCCTGCTTACTTAATTAATAAAATATCTTCGATAGACCAGAAAATTGCGTGGTCTCGCTTATAACATGGGAACTTCCTGTTAAGTTAACAATTGCAATAGAAACCAGCTCCAAATAAGGGCAAAATGGCATTCCCCCTCGCATGGGAACACAGATACCGCAGCAAAGTCATGACCCCAACGCAGAGGAAGACAACGATCTTCATCCCCACAACCACCAGAGGACTGATGAAGACCCCCTAGCAACAGGCCGCGCAGTTGTAGAAGACACCAGGAGGTGCTACAAAACCCGGAACTACTAGGCTATAAATCAAGACTCTGATGGGCTTAGGTGTGTGCCGTTGGCGGAGCAGGAGACTCCCCGGCCGCCCAGCGCTGTTTTACTTATCGCTGCTTGCTGAATTGCTCAAATAAATAGAAATTCGATCTACCTTACCCACGATGTGTCGGGAATGATTTCTACCAGAACTAATTTATAACAGTAGCCTCTTTGGTATGGAGGACAATGGCTGAAATATAAATATGGAGCGGCCTGGTAGATTGATTAAATCACACTCCCTCAAACCCGCAATGGCAAGTGCCACATACTTACAGTGGTGGAAGCAATACAGTACAGCTCAGAGGAAGCAGTCTAGGAGGTTTCTGTAGAGCGTGGAAGATTTCCTGACGCAGCTGGTTAGTGAGCCTACCAGGGGAGGTGCCCCGCTAGACCTCCTGTTCACAAACAGTGATGGACTGGTGGGAGATGTGGTGGTCGAGAGCTGTCTTGGGCAGAGTGACCACGAAATGGTAGAGTTCTCTGTTCTTGGCGAAGTCACAAGGGGGATCAGTAAAACTGCTGTATTGGACTTCCGGAGGGCTGACTTTGAGCTGCTCAGGACGCTGGTTGGCCGAGTCCCTTGGGAGGCGGTTCTGAAGGGCAGAGGAGTCCAGGAAGGCTGGGCACTCTTCAGGAAGGAAATCTTAATGGCTCAGGAGGGGTCTGTTCCCACGTGCCCAAAGACGAGCCGGCGCGGAAGAAGACCGGCCTGGCTGAACAGAGAGTCGTGGCTCGAGCTAAGGAGAAAAAAGAGGGTTTATAATCTTTGGAGAAGAGGGCGAGCCACTCAGGAGGACTATAAGGATGTAGCGAGGCTGTGCAGGGACAAAATTAGAAAGGCCAAAGCTCATCTGGAGCTCAATCTGGCTACTGTCATTAAAGATAACAAAAAACGTTTTTACAAATACATCAACACAAAAAGGAGGACTAAGAAGAATCTCCATCCTTTACTGGATGCGGGGGGAAACTTAGTGACAAAAGATGAGGAAAAGGCTGAGGTGCTTAATGCCTTCTTTGCCTCAGTCTTTAGCAGCAAAACCAGTTGTTCTCTGGATACCCAGTACCCTGAGCTGGTGGAAGGGGATGGGGAGCAGAATGTGGCCCTCTTAATCCACAAGGAAATGGTTGGCGACCTGCTACGACACTTGGATGTACGCACATCGATGGGGCCAGATGGGATCCACCCGAGGGTACTGAGAGAACTGGCGGAGGAGCTGGCCAAGCCGCTTTCCATCATTTATCGGCAGTCCTGGCTATCAGGGGAGGTCCCAGTCGATTGGCGGCTAGCAAACATGACGCCCATCTACAAGAAGGGCCGGAGGGCAGACCTGGGAAACTATAGGTCTGTTCGTCTGACCTCAGTGCCAGGGAAGGTCATGGAGCAGATTATCTTGAGTGTCATCATGTGGCACTTGAAGGGCAACCAGGCGATCAGGCCCAGTCAGCATGGGTTTATGAAAGGCAGGTCCTGCTTGACCAACCTGATCTCCTTCTATGACAAAGTGGATGAGGGAAAGGCTGTGGATGTGGTCTACCTTGACTTCAGTAAGGCTTTTGACACTGTTTCCCACAACATTCTCCTCAAGAAACTGGCTGCTCATGGCTTGGACTGGCGTACGCTTCGTTGGCTTAACAACTGGCTGGATAGCCGGGCCCAAAGAGTTGTGGTGAATGGAGGTAAATCCAGTTGGAGGCCGGTCACTAGTGGAGTCCCCCAGGGCTCAGTGCTGGGGCCAGTCCTCTTCAATATCTTTATCGATGATCTGGATGGGGGGATTGAGTGCACCCTCAGTAAGTTTGCAGATGACACCAAGTTAGGTGCGTGTGTCGATCTGCTCGAGGGTTGGAAGGCTCTGCAAGAGGATCTGGATAGGCTGGACCGATGGGCTGAGGTCAACTGTATGAAGTTCAACAAGGCCAAGTGCCAGGTCCTGCACCTGGGGCGCAACAACCCCAAGCAGCGCTACAGGCTGGGAGATGAGTGGTTGGAAAGCTGCCTGGCGGAGAAGGACCTGGGAGTACTGGTTGATAGTCGGCTGAATATGAGCCAGCAGTGTGCTCAGGTGGCCAAGAAGGCCAACAGCATCCTGGCTTGTATAAGAAGCAGCGTGGCCAGCAGGTCTAGGGAAGTGATTGTCCCCCTGTACTCGGCTCTGGTGAGGCCGCACCTCGAGTGCTGTGTTCAGTTTTGGACCCCTCGCTACTAGAAGGACATGGAGGTGCTCAAGCAAGTCCAGAGAAGGGCAACGAAGCTGGTGAGGGGAGAACAAGTCTTACGAGGAGTGGCTGAGGGAGCTGGGACTGTTCAGCCTGGAGAAGAGGAGGCTCAGGGGAGACCTCATCGCTCTCTATAGGTACCTTAAAGGAGGCTGTAGCGAGGTGGGGATTGGGCTATTCTCCCACATGCCTGGTGACAGGACGAGGGGGAATGGGCTAAAGTTGTGCCAGGGGAGGTTTAGGTTGGATATTAGGAAGAACTTCTTTACTGAAAGGGTTGTTAGGCATTGGAATGGGCTGCCCAGGGAAGTGGTTGAGTCACCATCCCTGGAGGTCTTTAAAAGACGTTTAGATGTTGAGCTTAGTGATATGGTTTAGTGGAGGACTTGTTAGTGTTAGGTCAGAGGTTGGACTAGGTGATCTTGGAGGTCTCTTCCAACCTAGATGATTCTGTGATGCTGTGATTCTGTGAATCCATATTAATGGAACAACGGAAGACATTATCACTGTTTGTACTGGTAGCCTCTTTACAGGACTTTAGATAGGATCACAGTAACTGCTCTATACATTAAACAGCTGGTAATAACTAAAATTTGAAAAAAAAATAATTTTCTGATTTATATGTTTAATCATTTGCAACATGCTGCAATTGCATTTTACCTGTAGCTTTCGAATTGTTTGCTGAGTAGAGATTGCTGCATTGCTTTTGATTGACACAAAGTTATTGCATTTTTATTGACTTTTACAGTATTTTTTACAATATTCAAGGCGCAAAAGTAAAACAGAAAAGTGACATAGTAACATTTCAAGATGGAAGAAGGCCATAAAGATGCAGAGTAGGTATACTTTACAATAACAGGAAATTACAAATTAATGATAACTCCCGTGCCCTCATGCCTAGTTAGTCCCCTTGTACATGTTTTTGGAACGTCAGTAAAACATGAGATGTTTGCCTACTGTGAAAAGTTAATGGATGACGGAGTTGGCAAATACTTTAGGATTGTTATAAATATTATTTCAGATACAATTCAGCTGAAATTTAGCTGAACCCAAGTACCTATACAGGATTTCTTAGTTGTAAAAATGTTAATTATTTGAAGAACAGGGTTTGGTCTAAATCAGGCAAAGCCAAGAAAAAAGATGTGGAGATTTAAGTACACGTAAGGAACATAAACATAATTATAATCAAGTGGAGGACTTGTTGGTGTTAGGTCAAAGGTTGGACTAGGTGATCTTGGAGGTCTCTTCCAAACTAGATGATTCTGTGATTCTGTGAAGCAACCACCGGATGCCTGGAAACATATCCTGTGCCCCATGCCACCGCCCGGAACACTATCCTGGGCCTTGTAAAGCAAGTCCTGCGGGAAATGGCACCCCAGAGAGAATTGAGTCAGACAATGGGACTCATTTTCAAAACAACCTTATAGACACTTGGGCCAAAGGACATGGTATTGAGTGGGTGTATCACATCCCCTATCATGCACCAGCCTCCGGGAAAGTTGAGCGATACAGTGGACTGTTAAAGACTACACTGAAAGCAATGGGTGCTGGGACATTCAAAAATTGGGATACACATTTGGCAAAGGCCACCTGGTTAGTCAATACTAGGGGATCTGCCAACCGAGCTGGACCTGCCCAATCAAACCTGTTACGCAATGTAGAAGGGGATAAAGTTCCTGTAGTGCACGTAAGAAACATGCTGGGTAAAACAGTCTGGGTTACTCCTGCCTCAGGAAAAGGCAAACCCATTCGTGGGATTGCTTTTGCTCAGGGACCTGGATGCACTTGGTGGGTAATGCAAAAGAATGGGGAGGTCCGGCGTGTACCTCAAGGGGATTTAATACTGGGTGAGAACAGCCCATGAGTTGAATTGTAGTATGTTAATTATTATATAATACTGTATGTCATCACTACCATGATTGCTATATGTCAATGTCCTATTAATGGTATCACAGTAACAGCCATGCAGATAATAATGAATGAATTTTGATAGAAATGGACAAGCACAGAGATGTGATGGAATGAGAACGGGCTTCAACATGTGACAATCCAACGTCACACACCGTCTCTTCTGCCCTGAAAGACTGCTGTGACACATGGAACCCGAAGTCAGTCACGGACTATGCAAACTCAGTGGACATTGTATATACCATAAATGAAAATGGTGATTAATTAGAATGTATTGGAAAGGGTGTAACCTGAGCATGACATAAATGGTATGGAATAAGGGGTGGATATCTGTCCTGGTTTCAGTTAGGACAGAGTTAATTTCCCTCCTAGTAGCTGGTAGGGTGCTATGTTTTGGATTAGGATGAGAAGAGTGCTGATAACATGCTGATGTTTTAATTGTTGCAGAGCAGTGCTTACACCAAGCCAAGAACTTTTCAGCTTCTCGCTCTGTCCTGCCAGCGGGCAGGCTAGGGGTGCAGCAGGAGCTGGGAGAGGACAAACCTAGGACAGCTGACCCAAACTGGCCAAAGGGGTATTCCATACCATCTGACATCATGCTAAACAATATATAGGGGTGGCTGGCCGGGGTGGGGGGGCCGGCTGCTCGGGGATAGGCTAGGCATCGGTCAACGGGTGGTGAGTAATTGCATTCTGCATCACTTGTTTCATATACATTATTATTAGTAGTACTATTATCATCATCATTATTATTATTTTCCTTTCTTTTCTGTCCTAATAAACTGTCTCTATCTGAAGCCACAGGCTTCATTTTCCTGATTCTCTCCGCCATCCCAGAGAGGGAGGGGGGAGGGTGAGTGAATGGCTGTGTGGTACTTGGCTGCCGGCTGGGTTAAACCACAACACTGGGCTACCCCACCTGACCTCCAGCCCTGATTCTGCAGAAGTGCAGCAGGTCTTCAGTGGGTCTTCTGTTGCATCTCTTAGGTGCACATAGATGTATCAGACACTCCAAGACATTTATATGGTTTAGCCACCTCTGTTCAGGTATCTAAAGTGTTGTGATGAAATTATATATTCCAGCTCTCTCAATAAAACAACATACTGCGGATTTCTCTGAGAATTCTTATTTTTTATACAGAGTAGTCTTTTTCAGCTGATCCATATATGTCTTTTTTTGGAGCAGTTGGTGAGGAGTTCATCCTTGAGATTTCACTTAGCTCCAGCTGTGAGAACACGTCTCTCTTCTGGTGTCTCTGTCTAAATGGTATGGTATACCACTATCCAAAAGTACATGACAGCATCGATACAGACTTTTTCGGCTGATGACACACAGGAGAACAGAATACTAAGTTGCTATAGTCTCCTTAAACCTTAGAATCTATTAACTATAAACATTTTAAGAAAGCTTTTTTGTAAAACAAACCTTAGCAACAATTACTCATCAGCTAAAGTCCCAGAGAGATCAGACTAAAAGAACTTACAGAAATGAAGAAAAAGTTTCTTCTCCAGAAAGCATGCAACACTAAAACTGGTGTTCAACAAAATCAGAAGACAGCTCTGCTTTATCTAATAAGCACTGAGGCAGTAGGTTAGTAAGTAAGCACAGATATTCATGTCAGAATGAGTGTGGAGAGGCTTTTGGAAACATGTAGTACATGATGGATGTTCCCTGTAACTTCTCACACAGTCCTGCCATATCCATGTGAATATGTTACAGACTAATCCTCTCACCAAAGAAGGAACATACAGACGTCACTTTACTGTTATTTTTTTAATCATGACCACTTTTTGTCCATTAACTAGATTTCCTCTTTTTTTTTCTTTTCTCCCCCCCCCCAGTAATCCCTGCATGACTTTGCATCCTGCCACCATCAACTGAAAAACTAATAACCGAAATGATTCGACTGTTGACAGTGCTTTATACTCAATGAGCCCACCCATTTAACACATGTAATATGTTTTCACCCTGTGGCACTATAACATCCTTATTTGTTAATGGAACAGATATCAGCTTCCAAATGCCTCTGGCTCAGCAAAGAGAAACAGAGCTATTGCAATTAGCATGAATCAGTGCGTCCAGCACTGTTTCATGTGCCTCGTTTTAACCCAATAATATTTTTAATAATAGGGTTATGTCTGCCTAGAGCAATTGGAGAGATACCTGAGTTAATGCCAGTTGAGCTGATGTATCCACTCAGACCAGTGAAAAGCCATGCACGAGCATTCTTTTACACACCCAAAGAGGGGAAGTTTCATTAGTAAAGGTTTCCACTGGATAGAAGTCTCACAGATGTGGCCACGGTGGATCTGGCTCCACAGGTTGCTCTGTCCACACTGCTAAGGTGTCCAGACTGCTCTAGGGGTTTCCCTTAGATGTTGTACATTTGTAATTACATTTTTGGTTAGAATTTAATTTTTCTGAACACAAGCTGCAGAAGCAAAGGCATTAAATGATGCCTAGATATCGGTAATATTCCCAACATAATATTAACGAGATAACAGTAATATTCCCGATACTCCATCTGGAATCTTCTTCTTGCATCCCTCTAGGGGTAACTGAGCCTGCCGCTTCCCTAAAGGGCCTGTATACCAATCTGCAAAGCATGGGAAATAAACAGGATGAGCTTGAGGTCTGTGTATGGTCACGGGGCCACGATCTCATTGCAATCACAGAGACGTGGTGGGACAGCTCGCATGACTGGAACGCTGTCATGGAGGGCTATGTCCTTTTTAGGAAAGACAGGCTGGGGAAGCGAGGGGGAGGAGTTGCCCTTTATGTGAGGGAGCAATTAGAATGTACCCAGCTCCACCTGGGGGAGGGTGAAGAACAAGTGGAGAACTTGTGGGTGAGAATTAAGGGGCAGGCTAGTATGGGGGACACTGTTGTGGGGGTGTACTACAGGACACCAGATCAGGAGGAGGAGGTCGATGAGGCCTTCTACAAGCAGCTGCAAGTAGCCTCGCGATCCCAGGTGCTGGTTCTCATGGGGGACTTCAATTATATAAATATCTGTTAGGAAAGCAAGTCAGCCAGGCACATGTAGTCTAAACGGTTCTTTCAGTGTGTTGAAGATAATTTTCTGACGCAGGTGGTGGAGGAGCCGAAGAGGCGGGGGGTGCTTCTGGACCTTGTTCTTACCAACAGGGATGGGCTTGTGTTGTGGTTTAACCCGGCTGGCAGCTAAACACCACACAGCCGTTCGCTCACCCTCCCCCCTCCCTCTCTGGGATGGGGGAGAGAAACGGGAAAGTGAAGCCGGTGAGTTGAGATAAAGACAGTTTATTAAGACAGGAATATAAGGAATATAATAATAACAATAATAATAATAATAGTGATAATGATAATAGTATTAACAATAATAATGTGTAAGAAAACAAGTGATGCACAATGCAATTGCTCACCACCCGCTGACCGATGCCCAGCCTATCCCCGAGCAGCCGGCCCCCCCACCCCGGCCAGCCACCCCTATATATTGTTTAGCATGACGTCAGATGGTATGGAATACCCCTTTGGCCAGTTTGGGTCAGCTGTCCTGGGTCTGTCCCCTCCCAGCTCCTGCTGCACCCCCAGCCTGCTCGCTGGCAGGACAGAGCGAGAAGCCGAAAAGTCCTTGGCCTGGTGTAAACACTGCTCTGCAACAATTAAAACATCAGCATGTTATCAGCGCTCTTCTCATCCTAATCCAAAACATAGCACCCTACCAGCTACTATGAGCTACTTAACTCTGTCCTAACTGGAACCAGGACAGCTTGTTAGGGATGTGAAGGTTGGGGGCAGCTTGGGATGCAGCAACCATGAGATGGTGGAGTTCAAGATGGAACTTGGGGGTAGAAGTAAGGCAAAAAGTAGTATTGCTACTCTGGATTTTCGGAGAGCCAACTTCAACCTCTTCCGGGACCTGCTTGGGGGTATCTCATGGGCTAGATTGCTAGAAGGCAAGGGTGCTTGTGAGAGCTGGGCAGCATTTAAACAGCACTTCTTCCAAGCTCAGGGTTGGTGCATCCTTAAGAGTCGGAAATCGGGGAAGGGGGGCAGGAGACCTGCGTGGATGAGCAAGGAGCTCATCAACAAGATCAAAAGGAAGAGGAAGGTCTATGAAATGTGGAAAAAGGGCCTGTCCTCTTTGAAGGAGTATAGGAGTGTTGTCAGGGCCTGCAGGGACGCGACGAGGAAGGCTAAAGCCCACCTGGAGGTGAAGCTTGCAAAAGAGATAAAGGATAATAAGAAGGGTTTCTTTAAGTATGTAAACAGTAAAAGGAAGACTAGGGATAATGCGGGTCCCCGGCTGAACGAGGGGGGTGTCCTGGTAACGTGGGACGCTGAGAAGGTGGAGATACTTAATGCCTTCTTTGCTTCAGTCTTTGCTTCAAAGACTCCCCCCCGGGACTCCTGGACCCTGGAGGGCGGAGAAGGAGTCTGGGAAGTGGAGATCTCCCCCCTGGTTGACGAGGGAGTGGTTCGGGAGCGTCTGACTGGGATCAGTGCATACAAATCCATGGGCCCCGATGGGATGCATCCGTGTGTGCTAAGGGAGTTAGCGGAGGTGATCGCTGAACCACTCTCTATCATCTTTGAAAGGTCCTGGAGAACAGGAGAGGTGCCTGAAGACTGGAGGATAGCCAATGTCACTCCGGTCTTCAAGAAGGGCAAGAAGGAGGATCCGGGAAACTACAGGCCAGTCAGTCTCACCTCTGTCCCTGGAAAGGTGTTGGAACAGCTTGTTCTGGATGCCATCTCCAAGCAATCGGAAGAGAAGAAGGTTATGAGGAGTAGTCAGCATGGATTCACCAAGGGGAAATTGTACTCAACCAACCTCGTTGCCTTCTATGATGGCATCACCAGCTGGGTAGATGGGGGGAGAGCAGTGGATGTCATCTACCTTGACTTTAGCAAGGCTTTTGATACTGTCTCCACGACTTCCTGCTAGCTAAGCTGAGAAAGTGTGGGATAGACGAGTGGACAGTAAGGTGGGTTGAGAACTGGCTGACTGGCCGAGCTCAGAGGGTGGTGATTGGCGGCGCAGAGTCCGGCCGGAGACCTGTGACTAGCGGCGTTCCCCAGGGGTCGGTGCTGGGTCCGGTCTTGTTCAACATCCTCATCGACGACCTTGATGAGGGAATAGTGTCCACCCTCAGCAAGTACGCCGATGACGCAAAGCTGGGAGGAGTGGCCGACACGCCAGAAGGCTGTGCTGCCATTCAGCGAGACCTGAACAGGCTGGAGAGATGGACAGGAAGAAACCAAATGAGGTTTAATAAGAGCAAGTGTAGAGTCCTGCACCTGGGAAGGAACAACTGCACGTATCAGTACAGGCTGGGGGATGACCTGCTGGAGAGGAGCTCTGCGGAGAAGGCCCTGGGGGTCCTGGTGGACAACAGGTTGACCATGAGCCAGCAGTGTGCCCTCATGGCCAAGAGGGCCAATGGGATCCTGGCATGCATTAAAAGGAGTGTGGCCAGCAGGTCAAGGGAGGTGATCCTCCCCCTCTACTCTGCCCTGGTCAGGCCTCACCTGGAGTACTGTGTCCGGTTCTGGGCTCCCCAGTACAAAAAAGACAAGGATCTCCTGGAAAGAGTCCAGCAGAGGGCCACAAAGATGATAGGGGGCCTGGAGCATCTTCCCTGTGAAGAAAGGCTGAGAGACCTGGGTCTGTTCAGCCTTGATAAGAGAAGACTGAGAGGGGATCTTATTAATGTTTACAAATACCTTAAATGTGGGAGACAGAGGGATTTGGCCAACCTCTTTTCAGTGGTTTGTGGGGACAGGACAAGGGGTAATGGCCACAAGATAGAGCACAGGAAGTTCCACACCAATATGAGAAAGAACTTCACGGTGAGGGTGACGGAGCACTGGAACAGGCTGCCCAGGGAGGTTGTGGAGTCTCCTTCTCTGGAGATATTCAAGGTCCGTCTGGACGCCTACCTGTGCAACCTGCTCTAAGGAACCTGCTTTGGCAGGGGGGTTGGACCCGATGATCTCTCGAGGTCCCTTCCAACCCCTACAATTCTGTGATTCTGTGAGATCGGGAGCCTGTTTCCGCCACACTCCTTCTATATGCAGAGCAAGTAGTGTTTCCAGAGGCTGAGATCGATCTTGAATGGAGCTCATCATCCTGGCGATGCAGAAGACAACTCTATCCCTCCTCATGGCAGCAAAGGAAACCAGGGAAGACCAGAAGCATAAACTGAGGGCCTAAATTTGGGTAAATGACTCCAGGAAATAATGACTGAAAGAGCTGCTGACTCTCACACTGCTATTGGTTTCTTTATGTGACTGGGATCTTTTTAATTTATTTGTATTTGCTTGTGGGCCTCTTGGCACTACTCCAAGTTTAGTAATTTAATATGCAGTAAAAGAACATGTAATATGCCTTTTCCTGCACCCTCAGATTCTGCAACAGGGCAGTGCCTGTTTCTTTACTTCATTAGGAAGCTAGATGCATATTTTTTTAAGCACCGTTAATTACAAATCACAAACGACTAGCACATAATTGTGCATATTTTCAGATTGAGTCATAAGTGTGTATGCCAGTAACTGTTAGATTTGATTGGACAAGGTCACACAGAAGAACATTAAGAAACTGAGAGAGAGATGTCAAAGCATTTCCAACGGCAACAACAACCACCCCACTCATATCAACAGGGGGGAAGTGGAAGCAGAAACCAAATTGCATCCAAATGATCGCAATTGAAGGACATGTTTTATGGGAAAGGTTTTAAGTTAGCACGTGCTGAGATAGCAATATGATGATGAGGGGGAAAAAATTCCAGCATTCAGTGTCTTTGCAGCACAGATGGTCGGGTTTGCTTTCCTGGCCTAGTTGTTCATTAAAATTAATCAGATGAATCTGTCTGTCCCAAACTGTTAGTATATGCCTCTGTCTTCTTATTCTGTGCTTTGCAACAATGATGCTACTGTATTGCCCATGGGCCAAATAGTGTATTGGTATGGATCACATGATTAACTGGTGGTGGGCTGTCAGTGCTTTAACTAAACAATCCATTCAGCAGAGAAATCTAGGAAAGGGTACAAAGCACCAGCTGGATTGTAGGAAAGGAATTCGCAGGTGGCTTTGCGCTGTTTCACACACATAATGAGGAAACAAGCGGTAGAAACGAAAACTTGAGCAAGGTCAAGATAAAGTAAATTGGCTACAGTGTTAAAGATGAGCTTTGGGCAGTGGCCAATTGCTGGCTGGCTCGAGGTGCGTCTGAGGGTCTCTAACCAATTGTATGACAGATTCGGGCGCGTGGACAACGCGTGGGGCTACGGGGAAAGTATATGTAGTAGTGAAAAAGAGCAGTAAACGCCTCTTGTTCAAGAGCCATCAGGAGTCCGTGTCTTGCATCCCTTCAAATGGTGACCCCGACGTGATAGGGGAGGAGCAGCGCTGCACGAGCATCCGAAGGGAACCCAGCTGAATGAGTCAAGCTCGCAGCTGGATTGCAGCTTCAACCCCGGGACATCACCTGAAGGACAGGTGAGCGACTGGGCATTGATCATGGGAGCTAGCCTTTTGGCAGAGGAAGAGGCTATAGTGAAACTACTAACGCAACTCTTAATAGACAGGGGAGTAAAATATGATCCGTTTAAGATAAAGCTATTATTGAAATTTTTGCGAAAACAAGGGCTCCCCTCAGTGGCTTCCACAGTATTTGATGTAAAAACTTGGGACCAAGCGGGGGAAAAAATATGGGAAGCAGCGTCCAGTGGGGATACTGAGGTGATGCTGCTGAGGTGATGACTATGTGGCGGCTGGTGACTGAGACTTTAAGATCGTGGCAGGCAGAAAAGGAAGTACAGAACGCCGCTGCCCAGGCAATAACAGCAGCCGAACCGAGATCAGAGCCTGCAAGGTCACCAGAGCGGTGCAATTTGATTGGCCTTGGGGATGACAAGGAAGAGAGCCGCGGACCGCCGCCGCAGAGCCCCTCCCCGCTGCCGCCGCAGAACCCCTCCCCGCTGACCCCCCTCGGCTCCCGCCTTGCCTGCCGCCGATAATGCTTCCCTGCGGGCCCGAGCTTTCGACCCGCGGGAACGATGGGAGCTGGTGCGCCGGGAAGCGCTAGAGGACGGGGACCCGGTAGGAATGGCTTTCCCGGTGCAGGTGCGACCCAACGGTCCAAATGAATATAATGCCTTTCACTGGGACCTAATTAAAGAATTAAGAAAGACTGACTACATATGGATTATACGCACCATTTTACTCAGTCACTGTCAGAAAATGTTATGACTGGTCAATTGTTGGTGCCGTACGATTGCCGCCAGCGCCGCCGCCCGCCCCGCTGTCAGCTCCGGGCACCCGCCCGCCCGCCCTGCCACCGGCTGCTGCGTTTGACCTCAGTGCCAGGAAAGCTCATGGAGCAGATTATCTTGAGGGTCATCACGCGGCACTTGCAGGGCAAGCAGGCGATCAGGCCCAGTCAGCATGGGTTTATGAAAGGCAGGTCCTGCTTGACGAACCTGATCTCCTTCTATGACCAAGTGACGCGCTTGGTGGATGAGGGAAAGGCTGTGGATGTGGTTTACCTTGACCTCAGTAAGGCTTTTGACACCGTTCCCCACAACATTCTCCTCAAGAAACTGGCTGCTCGGGGCTTGGACTGGCGTACGCTTCGCTGGGTTAGAAACTGGCTGGATAGCCGGGCCCAGAGAGTTGTGGTGAATGGAGTCAAATCTGGTTGGAGGCTGGTCACTAGTGGTGTCCCCCAGGGCTCGGTACTGGGGCCGGTCCTCTTTAATATCTTTATCGATGATCTGGATGAGGGCGTCCAGTGCACCCTCAGTAAGTTTGCAGATGACACCAAGCTAAGTGCGTGTGTCGATCTGCTCGACGGCAGGAAGG
Source organism: Anser cygnoides (assembly GCF_040182565.1). Lineage (NCBI taxonomy): Eukaryota > Metazoa > Chordata > Aves > Anseriformes > Anatidae > Anser > Anser cygnoides. The sequence goes on along the minus strand of NW_027103073.1, from coordinate 72,603 downwards.
CTCTGCAGGAGGATCTGGATAGGCTGGAGCGATGGGCTGAGGTCAACTGCATGAAGTTCAACAAGGCCAAGTGCCGGGTCCTGCACCTGGGGCGCAACAACCCCAAGCAGAGCTACAGGCTGGGAGATGAGTGGCTGGAAAGCTGCCTGGCCGAGAGGGACCTGGGAGTATTGGTTGATAGTCGGCTGAATATGAGCCAGCAGTGTGCCCAGGTTGCCAAGAAGGCCAACAGCATCCTGGCTTGTATAAGAAGCAGTGTGGCCAGCAGGTCTAGGGAAGTGATTGTGCCCCTGTACTCGGCTCTGGTGAGGCCACACCTCGAGTACTGTGTTCAGTTTTGGGCCCCTCGCTACAGGAAGGACATGGACGTGCTCGAGCGAGTCCAGAGAAGGGCGACCAAGCTGGTGAGGGGTCTGGAGAACAAGTCTTACGAGGAGCGGCTGAGGGAGCTGGGCTTGTTCAGCCTGGAGAAGAGGAGGCTCAGGGGCGACCTTATCGCTCTCTATAGGTACCTTAAAGGAGGCTGTAGAGAGGTGGAGGTTGGTCTGTTCTCCCACGTGCCTGGTGACAGGACGAGGGGGAATGGGCTAAAGTTGCGACAGGGGAGTTTTAGGTTGGATGTTAGGAAGTACTTCTTTACCGAAAGGGTTATTAAGCATTGGAACGGGCTGCCCAGGGAGGTGGTGGAGTCACCATCCCTGGAGGTCTTTAAAAGACGTTTAGATGTAGAGCTTAGCGATATGGTTTAGTGGAGTACTTAGTGTTAGGTCGGAGGTTGGACTCGATGATCTTGAGGTCTCTTCCAACCTAGAAATCTGTGATACTGTGATACTGTTTCTCCGGTTTGGGCGCCCGCCCGCGTGCACCGTGCGCTGCCATGTTCCGCCTGCTGCTGCGCCCGGGCCCGCCGCCCCGCGGGCCCCCGCTCTGTCCGCCCTGCGTGGCCGGGCAGAGCCGCGCACCGCCCGCGCTCCGCGGCAGCCCGCGCGGCCGCAAGCGCCGCCGCCGCCGCTCCCCCGCTCGTCGCCGACCGCCGCCGCCGCTGCTGCCCCCCCCGCCCCCCGCCGGGCCGGCCCCCCCCCCCAGCCCGCCGACCCCTCTGCTGGCGCTGCGGGCCACCGCCGGCAGCTCGGCCAAGTATGTGGGTGGATCCCCTGAAAAGGCAGCCACAGATCTCAGCAGTGAACACAAACTCAATAAATCCCAGCAGCTGAAAAAAGTTTTCAAAGAATATGGTGCTGTAGGGGTTTCATTCCATGTTGGAATTTCATTAGTATCTCTAGGAATCTTCTACCTGGCTGTGTCAAGTGGTGTGGATATGACTGCAGTTCCCTTCAAACTTGTTTTCAGTGAATCATCGCTGCAATCTAAAAGGGCTGCTGGTACAGGCACATTTCTGTCGGCATATGCTATTCACAAATTGTTTGCTCCAGTACGACTCAGCATTATTATAGTTTCTGTGCCATTTATTGTCTGATACTGCTGGAAGATTGGTTTCTTTAAACCTCCTACCCCAAATCCATGATAACCTTATGGTTTTTTACTCGCCCAACATGGGGCTCAAGGAATTTGAGATAAGGATGATAGTTGAGAGAAGTAACGGGCAAAACATGGACTGGATTTTTTTATGAATGTAATAGTTGTGAAGAATTTAAGAAAGCAGCAATTGTGAGGAATATGTTTCATATTAGTGTGGTGAAGGGACGAGGGGTGGTGTGTGTGTAAATTGTCCACCTCGTCGGTGTTGTGATGATGTTACGTTTATTTTGGTGTGGGGAATTCTTTTTCTTTTTGATGTAAGTGAAGTTTGTGAAGATTGTGATAATTGTAAAGTAAGAGTATATTGGAATGTAGTGGGTTTACATGGCAAGGTATTGGTAGCAGGGGCCATAGGGGTGGCTTCTGTGAGAAGAATCTAGAAGCTGCCCCATGTTAGGTAAGGGCCCCGGTGCTGACCAGAGCCGAGCCAATAAGTGATGTTGTTTGAGCCTCTGTGAGAGCAGATGTAAGACAGAGAAAAGAAAAAAAAAAAAAGGAAAAAAAACGCTGTGCCACACAGCAGCTGGGAGAGTGAGAGGAGTGAAAACAGCCTTGCAGGCGCCAAGGTCAGTGAAGGAGGAGGGGGAGAGGTGCTCCAGGCACCGGAGCAGAAGTCCCCTGCGGCCTGTGGTGAGGACCATGGTGAAGCAGGCTGTCCCCCTGCCAGTCCATGGAGTACCACGGTGGAGCAGGGTTCCGCGCTGCAGCCCCGCTGCCACGGTTACCACCGTGGACACCCTTTCAGCAAGAACCAGAGGGAGTGCCGGAGTGGATGCCTCCATAGTAACAGATGCCACATTGTGGTGTACTCACATTCATAAAATTCCATTGAACATCAAAGGACCAATTGGGAATGACTGCAGCGTATTGCTGCTAGGACGATCAAGTACAACTTTGAACAGATTGTTTGTTTTGCCGGGGATAATTGATGCTGATTATAATGGACAAATCCAAGCTATGGCTTGGACACCATCTTCATCATTGTCAATACCAAAGGGAACTAGAATTGCTCAACTGATTCTTTTCCGAGCAGTAGTCTGCAGGAGTTGGTTCAAGAACAACTCCAACAAGGACATATTGTTCCGACAAACAGCCTATGGAACTCACCAGTGTTTGTTATCAAGAAGAAGAGCAGGAAATGGAGATTACTGCATGATTTGCGACGAATCAATGCAGTGATCGAGGACATTGCAGCCAGAAAACAAAAAAAAAAGGAAAAAACAAACAAACAAAAAAATAGAAAAAAGGAGAACACAAGAAAAAAGGAAAAAAAAGAAAAAAGAAAAAAGAAAATAAAGAAAAAAGAGAAAAAAGAAAAAAGAAAAAAAGGAAAAAAAAACCAAACAGTACCTTTGAATATTGTATCAGACTCGCAATATGCTGTAGGTGTCGCTCAGCGCACTGAGAGGGTACATTTGAGACATGTCCCAAAGGAAAACTTGTTTCTAAAATTTAAAGAGTTGTTATTTTTGGTAGAGCAGAGACTGCACCCGTATTATATTATTCGCTTGTGGAGCCACACCATGTTACCCGGTATTTTTGCAGAGGGTAACGCACGCGCTGACCAGCTAAGTAATATGACCCTGACTGCCCCCGTGCCTAAGGTGCTGGAGCAAGCACGGTTATCCCATGCCTTTTTCCATCAATCCGCCGAAGTCTTGGTGAAACAATTCGCTATATCGATCACTGACGCCAAACTGATTGTCCAAACATGTCCTGACTGTCAACAACATGTTTCGACCTCGTCTTTAATGGTAAACCATAGAGGTCTACGGTCCTTACAGTTATGGTGGACTAACGTAACGCATATTCCAGAATTTGGTCGCTAGAAATATGTTCACGTATCAGTAGATACTTTCTTTCATGCTATTTGGGCGACAGTTGCAGTGGGTGAAACTAGTCACCATGTCCAGGCTCACTTCCGCATCGCTTTCGCAGTGCTAGGCATCCCAAAGGAAATAAAAACCGACAATGGCCCCGCCTATGGTAGTCACTCCCTTCAAACCTTTTTTTGAACTTGGGGTAACTGACACATCACAGGAATCCCTCATTCCCCCATGGGTCAAGCCATTGTTGAGCGCACACATCGCACCTTGAAAGCACTGCTAAATAAACAAAAAGGGGGAGACACCCAGGGAACACCACAGAACAGGTTGGGAAAGGCACTTTATGTAATGAATCACCTATCATTACCCTTTCCTCACGAAGAGGTACCGCCCATAGTAAAACATTACAAAAATATGAATTCCGCTCTGTTACAGGTGCCACAATCAGAGCAGGCCTTATTAATGGCAAAACAATTAAATACAGGTCTTTGGGAGGGACCCCAGCCTCTAATAACTTGGGGTCGAGGGTATGCTTGTGTCTCCACAGGTCACGGACCAAGATGGGTACCAGCAAGGGGGGTAAGGCCATGGTTGGCCTCCTCCTCACAATCGCCGCTGTCATTGGTTATTGCCAGCCCTGGGTCTCCATCCAACCACGCCAAAACATCTGGGTCACCCTCGCCAACATGACAGGACAAGAAGCGATGTGCCTGTCCCTGGCTAGTGCTAATGACCCGTTTACGACATGTCTGGTGGGGAACCCGGCAGATAACAAAGACTGGACTGTCTACTTGCCGCAAGCGCCCCTAGAGCCACAGGAATTAGATATCCTGGGATGTGTAACAGCAACACCATGTGTAAGGTTCAATTACATGGGCAAAAACCAAACCATGAAACAAATGGTCAACGCCACACTTGCTCCTTATTGCAATGCATCTCTTTGGTGTAATTATACAAAACTATAATAGCATCCTTCCTTGTGCCAGGAGCCGCTCTGCTCGGCTGTGGGATCGGCTGTGGAATGGACGCCCCTAGGTGCACCCTGAGCATTTTCCTCGGAGGGGTCTCCACTCTCAGCCGCTCACCGCGGGAGTAGACAAGGACCTCCTGAAGCCGCGGACAAATTATTTTAAGTGATATTTTCCTGTGGTATGAATGAGAAGTGCAAGAGGCCTCTTTGCGTGGTTATGTGATTGTGCTGTGTGAGTGAGAAGCAGCATCACTGCGAAGCAACATCCCTAGCGCTTAGTGGCTTGTTGACCGATGTAGATTCTAGTAGGCACCCTACTTTACAATCGTAATTCTGCATGTGATTTTCACCCTGTTGCTTATTGTACCTTGCTTATTGCGGTGTCTGGGGTGATTGATAGAAAAATCTATAGAAACCGTTTGGTTGGCTGAAAATAAAAAAGGGGGAATTGTGGGAAAGGAATTCGCAGGTGGCTTTGCACTGTTTCACATGTCCCTGAATTAGAGATAATGAGGAAACAAGCGGTAGAAACGAAAACTTGAGCAAGGTCAAGATAAAGTAAATTGGCTACAGTGTTAAAGATGAGCTTTGGGCAGTGGCCAATTGCTGGCTGGCTCGAGGTGCGTCTGAGGGTCTCTAACCAATTGTATGACAGATTCGGGCGCGTGGACAACGCGTGGGGCTACGGGGAAAGTATATGTAGTAGTGAAAAAGAGCAGTAAACGCCTCTTGTTCAAGAGCCATCAGGAGTCCGTGTCTTGCATCCCTTCACTGGATTACATCTGTGGTCTAAACATGTTTTACAAAATCACTTAGTAGGTACTACACAGACTCTAAGCAATTATGTGTGATTAATTACAGCATCACAAATGACACCCACTTTTGGGCACTTCTTTGCCTTTCACATTTTGACAGTACTGAGTGGTAAACACTACCAGAAGCATTTTTTATTTTTACGTTTTTTGTTTGTTTGGTTGTTGTTTTGTCTTTTTAATGTGGTAAAGGATCTGTATAATGCAAAGAACACCAGATCTTTTTTTTTTTTTTTGTCTTTTCCTTCCGGAGAATGAATAACAGTTATGAAGAGTATGGTGATATATTGTTCTACTAGACAGTCATAAAGTGCAAATTTCCAACATGAGATGCCTGTGGGGAGGGTAGATTTTCCTTTAGCCTCACAAGTCCCACTGACGTTAATGAAGGAGGCATGCCTATAACACCCCTCACTGAATAATTTACATCTGCACAGACAAAGTCAGAAGGCAAAGCTGGAGACACATCAGAGAGCTGGCTTTAAATCAAGTCAAAAATTTGCCTGTGTTTGTGGGTGGTTTATTATTATAAAAGGGAAGCAATGCAAAGTGAAATTAAAGCTATCCTTTCAGCTTTGAGGTCTTCAGTATAGCAGGATGGTGCAGATTTCACTGGGAGGGGTGGGAAACTAAAAAGTATGAGACATGGCTGAAAGATAAAGAGATGTTTAAGGAGGCAAATTAATTATTAAGGTTGAAAGAACAGTAAAGTGTGTACTGAATTGAAAAGAGAAGTTAGAGTGGTTGTTTTGGAACTTCTTTCACAAATACATTAGGCAACACAGGGGGAAAAAAATCCAGGAAGGTAGATGGAAACAGCAGGGATTTGAGACTCAGGTATTTATTTTCAGTTAATAGCCATGATATAGACAAGAAATTAGGACCAAACTTGCAAAAGAATGTAGATGCTAAGAGATAAATATAGACAGCCAGAAGCATCTTCAGGAATGCATCTTAGCAGATCAGGCTCCTAGAGGCACAAAATGAAACATGGGCTCATATGATTGTACCTATACCAGCCCTGGGTGGGCTAGCTGAGGTGTGGAAGGGATATTACTCTGTTAGTGTGGCTAAATCTTACTGAGCTTAATTAAGTTGCACTTAAGTTGCACCCTGACCAAACCTTACTTAATTTCTCATGGGTGACTTAAAGTGGGTATGAAGCACTCTGGATATGAGTTTACATTCTGCAAGTGTGTGAGATCCAGATCTCCACAAGATGGAAAATTCTAAAGGATTAGATCACCACTGATTTTCTGAATAGAGAATAACTAATTCCATCTTGGGTAGGTTTTGGTGATCAAATCATTCAAGTCAGCTCAACTCTTTAAGCAGCAAATGATCTTTGACCTGCAGCGAAAAAGACAAGCCCCTTACAAAACAGTTATCTCTCAGAGGTAAATCCAGACCAAAAGCATTCATGAAAATGGTCATGCAGGCCCAGGAGAAACCAAAATTTTGGACACTACGGATTAATTTGTTGGGTATTCACATGACAGTTTTGATTAGACCTAGTTTCTGGGCTGGACCCATTTTGTCTGACTGAGGAGACTCAAAGTTATGTGTCAGAGGGCACTTGATTCATCTTTCGTGTCTGGGATTCTTTGGAGTTATTTTTCTCCACGAATTATAGAAGAAGGTAACTAGCTTAATTTTGAATACTAATCTTTCAAATACTTTTGCTAGAGAGAGAGATCCAAAATTCCAGATCCAAACTGGGGGATCAGGAGTTTAGTTTATTTGTAGTTCTGGGACTTTGTACTGTTGTCCCTTGCTTGGATTTCCTGTAATTTCCTGGGTGCTACCTTGTAGCCAAACTAAGCAACAAGTTATCCAGTAAATCATGCAGCCTTTCCAGCTGAGTTCCTGGCAAGATCCTCCTGTTTGCTGGTGCATCAATACTCTTACACACCTGAATTGCCCACATTATCCTAGATGGGGTTGTCTGCTCTGCACCTCTGATTCCAGGACTGGTTCTAGTGTAGGTGGTAGAAAGAAATCTGTCAATGATGTACACTGAGAATTTGTTTCCACTATTCACCCTACACTGGTAAATCCATGTAATAGTTGCCATGGTCTTTTATTTTATCATGAGGAGGGATGAGTCCTATATCTTCTGATCTTGTTCTACATTGAGAAGCAAGAAGAAATGCATTAATCTAAACCAAAGAAGTGACCACTGTATTGCTAAACTGACATATCCCATATAGCTCTTCTCTTGTGTTAAGCAGAGTCATCTGTTCTGCAGCTACGTAAGTCACAAGATGATACTGATTTTTTTTATGCATTTTTTTTTTCCTGAAGCTACCAAGCTTGGTGATAATTTAGTTGGAAAATGCTCCATCTGAACAGATGGAGGAAAAATCTTTCACTGAAAATATATACCTATTGCTTTAACTGATGTGTAAGATATTTTTTGCTAGGTAAGAACCTGCTGAATATGTAAAAAGGTTATTGTTCTGTAATTATCTCTATAACATTATAAAATTATAGGGTAATTTTGAATGAAAAAAAATAAACTCCACAAAAGGGTAGGGTAGATGTTTATGATGGCAAATTGTCTGACAGCCCTTAAACCAGGTGCTTTCAATAGGAAGTGGGCTGTCTTTCCTCAATGTACTCCTCTTTGGTTCTGAGCCAGAAGCTGGGGGGAAAAAACAAAAAAACTAGAAAAAAAAAGGTTGCAATAGATTGAGGAAAATAGGGAGGGGGAATTGAAGTTAAAATAAAATTAAAATATTGTTTCACTATTTGACCCTAATTTATTATCTACTTTTGATATCAGCATCACATAAGCAAGTTTGTCTCCTAAGGGGTAAAAAAATATGTAAAATCAGTGATAAGAAACTTGTTTGTATTCTAAGTGCAATTTGTTTTATTTGCAAGCAACACAGGAAACAGTTAAAGAGCAGGCAAGATAATCTGTTCTTTTTAGAATCTTAGCTCTGTGTTAAGTTCCTAGGAAGCACTTTAATGTCCAGAGGTAAGTCTAATTAAGATCCCAAGAAGGAGTTCAATCTTTTCTGATGCTTTCTATATCTTCTTGCTCTTCTACATCCCTCTACGGCATCTCTCCATATTTCTAAGATAACAACATTAACATGTCCTTCAGAGTATCTAACCTTTTGTCAACCAAGTTCAGGAATTTGGAAGACTCTATAGATACATTGCTCATGCCTCTTACCTAAGTTTAACATCTTCAGTGTACATAGCTACACTTGAGCTAGTCACTCTAGATTCCCTCTACAGTTTATGGAGAAAAATAGCTGCTTGTAGGAGCAATCTGTCTCAATATATTTAGCTGTCAGGATGGGTGGGTGACTGAATAAAAAGCAGCTTTGCAGAAAAATATCTGGGAGTTCTTGTGGGCAAGAGGTTGAATGGGAGACAGCAGCTTGCCTGTGTGGCAAAGGTGGCCAGCTGCATTCTGGGCTGTGTAAGCGGGAGATACTTTGGGAGATGCAAAGAAAGAATGGGAAACTGGGTTCATTTAGCTTTAAGGAAAGGCTAAGATCTATCTTACTGCTGTCTGCAACTACATGGTGAGAAAGTGTTGAAAAGATTGAGTCAGACTTGCAAGTTGGAAGGTGTGAAATTTTAGTTAGGTATACGGAATAAATCTGTATGGTGATGAGTGTGGTCAAGCACTTTAAAGGTTGCTTAGAGTTGCAAGACTACAAATAGAGATATCTCCACTGCTGGAGACAGTCAAAGCTGTACTGGACAATGCACTGAGGAACCTCATCTAATTGGATGTGCTTTGAGTGATAGGTTGGACTAGAGACCTCCAGAAGTCCCTTTCAACCTACCTGAATCTATGAATTGTGCCCTAAAAGTGCATATGTACATTGCAACTACAAAAAAAAAAAAAAAGCCAAAGGACCATAAAGAAAATGACTCAGTCCTATATAAATCTTTTTATTTTATGTCTAAATCCCAGGTTTTAACAGTGACTTTTGGGACAACTTCCGTTGCTGTGCCTTTCAAAACCAAAAATAATTACTCTTCTATTTCTACATTTTTTGATATGCTATTTAACCATCTGCCAGTATACAAGCTCATAATACCATCAGTGCATTTAACACATTAAACCTCTGATACTGGTGTCTGTTGTACACGGCAGTCAAACTTCAGAGTCATAACAAGACTACAAATAGAGATATGCTATTGTGGTTGAGATGTAGCCACTTCTCTTTAGCCAAGCTAGAGAAACAAAACACTCTGAGGAAACAATTATGATTGCCAGATCTGTCCTCAAACCCCAGGAAAGAGTGCACGTATTTGCGTGGAAAGAAACAGTTCTGCCTCTCGTTCTCCCAGTGACGGAGAGACTAGGCTATAACCAAGAAGGAAATTTCTATTTTACTTTACAAGTTTTGTTCCTTTTTTTCCTTCTCAGCTTTTCTTATTGAAGAGAAGCAAATTAAATTAAGGGAATTTGTGGGAGAAAGTTCTAATGCAGGGGCATATTTGTCTGTGAAATGGTTTTCCACTGGGTGTAATAACAATCACAAAACTAAAAACATCTGTGATGAAAATCTTCCCAGCTGTCAGGAATGACTTGGCAGGGTTTGACTAGACTAGCAAGTCCCCTGGGAATTGCTGTGCTGGATTAGTGTCATTGCCTCTGTGCCCCAAAATCTGATTACTCTCAGCATCTCAATCAAGGACTGTCAGAGAACAGTGGTCAGCCATGGAAGGTGGAGAATGGGTTTCATGTATGGAGTCACTGAGAAATCCATGAGTTTTTTGCCTGAAAAGAGGAAGCTGAAGGGGACTAGCATAGAGGTCTATATAGCTGTGAGTAGCACGGAGAACGAGTGGGGAAAGGCTACAACTGTGTCTTCCAAAGCAAGAAGTAGGATCATCAAAGGAGGCTGGCAGAGGGAAGGTTTCAAAGAAACAAGAGCTATGTGATGTTTGCACAACCTGCAGTTAAGATGCAGAACTCTCTGCTATGGGATGTTGATGGTACTAGAAACTGATGTCAGCTAAAGGAGAGACCTGTGTCCCCAAAATTATTGGGAAAAAACATGGCTATGAAATATAAATAACTAGCTTGGCAATTGCAGGCATTGAAATTTCTTAGAGTTTGGTGTGTTGAAACTCTCAGCAGGGGCTTGCTTAGTCTTATATGCTCTTCCCTTGTTAACTGACTTCTATTCAGTGTTAATGGTGTTAGTGGCAATGACCAGATGGACTGGAATGACTGTTCTTATGACTAGTAAAAAGATGTTTCAAAATGAATGAAATAAACTGCTGGAAGGACAGCATTTACCTCAGAGACAATCCTCAATTGGGCTGATGTAGGGCAGACCTTTTTCTTCATACTTTCAGTATTTGATACAATCTTGAAACAGAGCTTCAGCCTTTGAAAACTGATAATTTCAAATTCAGACAACAATAAGAGATATTACTTGAAAAGTTTTATCAATATGTTTGTAGTGGGTTTACGTGGCAAGGTTTTGGTAGCAGGGGGGCATAGGGGTGGCTTCTGTGAGAAGAATCTAGAAGCTGCCCCATGTTAGGTAAGGGCCCCACTGCTGACCAGAGCTGAGCCAATAAGTGATGTTGTTTTGCACCTCTGTGAGAGCATATTTAAGACAGGGAAAAAAAAAATGCTGTGCCACACAGCAGCTGGGAGAGAGAGAGGAGTGAGAAACAGCCTTGCAGGCACCAAGGTCAGTGAAGAAGGAGGGGGAGAGGTGCTCCAGGCGCCGGAGCACAAGTCCCCTGCGGCCTGTGGTGAGGACCATGGTGAAGCAGGCTGTCCCCCTGCAGTCCATGGAGTACCACAGTGGAGCAGGGTTCCACGCTGAAGCCCATGGAGAAGACCATGGTGGACCTGCACCGACGGAGGCTGCGGCCTGTGGAAGACCCCTGCCAGAGCAGATTCTGGGCCGGACCTGTAGCCTGTGGAGAGGAGCCCACGCAGGAGCAGGTGACCTGGCAGGAGCTGCTGCCCGTGGGGGATCCAGGTTGGAGCAGTTTGCTCCTGAGGGATGGACCCTGTGGTATGGACCCATATCTGGAGCAGTTCTTGAAGAGCTGCTGCCTGTGGGCAGCTCACGCAGGATCAGTTCAGCAAGGACTGCATCCTGTGGGAGGGACCCCACAGCACAGGGGACGAGAGTGACCGAGGAGTGGCAGAGACGAAGTACTATAGACTGACCACAACCCCCATTCCCCCATTCCCCTGCGCCGCTCGGGGGGAGGAGGTGGAAGAGGGTGGATGGGGGGGAAGGTGCTTTTGGTTTCTTTCCTTTGTTTCTCACTTCTCTAGCTTGTTAGTAATAAGCAATAAATCTTACTGTCTCCCTATGTTGAGTGTGTTTTGCCCGTCACGATAATTACTGTGTGTTCTCCTCGTCCTTATCTCAACCCTTGAGCCCTTTTCATCGTATTTTCTCCCCATTCCTCTTTGAGGAGGGGGAGTGAGAGAGTGGTTGTGGTGGAGCTCGGCTGCCCACCCGAGTAAAACCACCACAGTGTTCTCTTTTATTTTCTGCCTGTCATGGTTTATTTGCATTTAATTAAACTATTATAGTGAACAACTGTACTGGGAAATTAATATTAATAGCAGAAAATATTTACAGATCACTGCTTAAACAACTGTTAACACAAATGGTAAGAAAAAAAAGGATTTTATTCTGTTGGTTGTGGAAACAAAGTCAATTCTATATCAGCATTGTGCTGATATTTTAAAACAAAAACAAAAATGAAAACAAAAACAATCAAACAAAAAAAAACAGAATGAAACAAAAGACATCCCTAAAATTAAGTTTGTAAATCCATATTTAGGAGCCTATATGGATACCCTTAAAGTTGTCAGCACCACAGAGATTTCTTGTGGAGCTGGCAATGACATTCTCAAAACTGTTATAGTACAGGTTTAAATAGGATCTTTCTTTTCTAAGCAGACTGCACCATTTCCAGATTCAGTCTAGTGGAATGGTCTTCTACAATAGCTGTTCTGAAGCTTATCCCCATCTTTAAATCAGATAGATTTTTTAGGAGCATTATTTTAAGGAAAACTAATCAGTAATGTATTCTAGACATGGCATTTTCTTTTCTATTTCTTTCTTATTATCATTATTTATTTATCTATGCCTTCCTTTTTAGGGTTAGATTCAGCTTTTATCCATTTTTATATCATTCTAACATATTTTCCATCTTCCCCTAAGTGCTTACTTATGGCTATCATGACAAACTCAAGGGATATAGGGATATGAAACATTTCTTCTTTTCTTTTTCTATTATTTAGATGATTAAAAAAAAAAAAAAAAAGATTACACTCCAGACCTATATGGTTGTTTTAGTCAGCTTAGGCTGATTTGGGTTTGATTTAGGAACAGACAGGCTAGGATGCAGTTTATCTCATCCTTTCTGGACATTGAAAATAGATCAAATGAATCACAGGGTACGTTCAATCCCTTGCCACCTTGTTCAGAAGGAAACAATTTCACTTTGAAAATCCAATATTTATTTATTCCCTTTTTTTTTTTTTATATATATATGGCATTGCCACTGGAAGAATGAACATAAAACATTCAGCATAAAAAAAATCCCAAATCACATTACAATTATTATCCCTCAGCATTTTACCCGATTTCAATAGTAAAATAATGCCCTTTTCTCCTCAGACACGAGTAGTTCAGAATTGGAAATGACCTCAGAAGAAGGCAGTTGCAGCACAGAAGGTCTCTAAGAGCAGATCCAAGTTAGAAGTAATATAAATAAGGTTTCCAATTTTTCAGTTCAGCTGAAAAGCAATTCCTTTGCCAGAAAATATTCTTTAACACTTGCCATCTGTTGGTTTTAATTTTTATTGATTTTGAATGAAAATCACACTGACTGTAAAGGATTGGTGCTTGAATTTAGCAATACATAAGAGACCAAACTTCTAACTGGTTCTTTAAAAGGCACCTTTTTTTTTTTCAGTCAGTGGATGCAAATATTGTAATGGACTTATTAAAACAAAGGCAAAAATTTCTAAGTAACATTTTCATGAGTCAGAGGTGTTGAGTTCATGAACGTGATTTTTACTTTAGCCAGAGCAGTAAGTGACCTGCACTTCTGAAAGTCAAGCTCTCAAGCCTGGATTTAATTTAGCCTTTATGAAATAAATAGATGAATTGTTTTGGTATTTCATAAGCATCAAAACAAACAAACAGATGTTTTTTTTGAATAAAAAATAAATAAAACAGACTCTAAAGGAAACATTTTTGTAGGAATCACAACTTTATTTATTTATTTATTTTCAGTTCAAGAACTCTGAAATGCCATTTACTTCCAATTTGAGGTGAGATGGCAAAGGTTTCCCGAAAAGAAAAAAGAAAAAATAAAAACAACCCCAAACTGGCATTTTCACTGAACAATTAACAACACTTAGAACGAGGAAATAAAACCGAATGATACCAATTCTATTTCCTTCAATGCTCTTGCTCATCTGCTGACAGGACTCCATGTCAGCTGTGAAAGCCATAATGCTCAAAGTACAAGCCAGAATCAAAATCATAGCATTTCGTTATGTCTCACTCAGGAACAGATGTTTTTTACACAGCATCTCTGAGATAAGCACGCACCGTTATCTCTGTGCCACAGCTGAATAAAATATAGTGGACTGAATGACCTGCCTATAGTCACAAAGGTCACATTTTAAAAAATATGTAAAATGTCAAATCTATTGTTATCCATAGCAGATCACCCTGCCAGAAGCCAGCCAAATAAGAAATGAAGATTTACATGGGTAGTTCTTTAGAAATGTTTTGTAAGTAATCCCCCCCAAAACACTTCTGATTTGAAGCCTTACACTCATATTGCTCAGTCAAAGGCAAAATACCATGGGGAATGGGGGTTGTACAAAATACATCTATCGGCACTAAAATAGAACAGTTTTCATCAGTGCCGTGTGGTGTGTCTACATCGAGGTTCTTACAAAACTAATGAGTGACATCATTGCAATGAAACATATTTCCTCAGATTAGGTAACACAGGCAACCATACAAATATCATCCATATACTGTGGAGAAATTTTCAAAATGAGGAGTCAGCTGTGCATCTATGTTCACATAGATTTATATTTGAAAACTGATGATATATTTTGAGACCGTCTTTTCTAGACACAAATTTAATTTCCTTGGATGTCTTTGGATGTTTGTACAGATGCACTAGACACATGAAAGTCTTTTTTGCCCAGGTTGAAATTCCACCTTCCTAATCTGAGCTATTTAAAAATCAAGTGTCTGGTCTAAATTAACTCATACAGCTCCTTCTTCAGTGCCCTCTTGAGAGCAATTCATGTCATGTTCACAGACAGGATGAAGTGACCTGTCTTTTCCATAGTGGGAAAATATATTCATGAAGCTATTTGTTAAGTAACTTTAGATGTATAAACTTCAGGATGACTGCCATCTTAAGAGGCACTCTAAAGGCACTTTCTGGAAATTTAGTCTTAAAAGTCACCTTGGAACTTGCAATCAGCCTACACAGTGAAAGTAATCCTTTCTGATAAACGCAGGCTTTTCAACAAGACCCACTATGCAGCTCTTTATCCTTAGCAAGTAGCATTCACAGATAAGCTCCTAGGTAACATTTTCATAAAGTGTATTTAAAAGATTCTGTAAAGAACTTTGACCAAAATTAAATCCAAATGTAAGGAATGGTCCAGCAATTCGTGCCACTAAGGGATTTGAAGGGTTAACATTCAGGCCTGGGTTTAGGTGAGAAGAGAACAAAGGGATTTCTTCAGAGAAAAACTGCTGACTTTGCACAGATGTGCAGTAACTTCTGACAGCCGGCCAAGAGACCACTAGATAAGGAGGAAGAATATGAGCCTCCCCATCCGAGCGGCCCCCGAGAGACTAACAGAGACTGATAAGCAGGCGCACCTGGGAGGACTTCTTATTCGGGAAACCAATTATAATAACCCTGCCTCTTCTAGAAGTAGTAATGAATATGTATTAGCCTAGGAGCATAAAAACCAGCCGCCTTACGTAACAGGTGAGCGTCCTGGTGGAGCAGAGACTCCCAGCGCACCCAGCGCTGTTTGCTTGCCTCTATTCATTTAATAAATTGTAAACTTTGATTGTAATCCTATTTGGGACTCAGTCATTTATAACACAAAGAAGCAAGCAAAACTGTTTAGGCAAATCTGCTTGAGCATTTGCATTCTGGCATGAGAGGGGTTTAAGAGAATGTAACTTCAGGCTCACCTTCTCTGTACAGAGGTAAAAATGGCTTTGCTGGGAGGGGGAGGAGAAGGGAAACGGGTATTATTTGTTTGCTTATTAATTTTTAAGCCAGTTTTATTATAACTGAAAACTATTTGATCATTTTGCATATTCCAAAGGTCTTCTTTGAATATTTAGTCCTAAAAGTTACCTTGGAAGCTGAAATCAATTTACAGAGTGGATAGCACACAAAAATAACCTCTTTCTGATACATGCAGCCTTTTAAATATCATCCTCTATGAGGCACTAAAGCTTGAATATCAACAATATCCCTGAAATGAGGGAAGTGAAAAAAACAAAACATGAAGTGCAGAAACTATCGATTCTATTCACAGTGGCAGAATGACTCTAATAGCAGAGACATTTATGAGTCATAAATTGCCATTTATAAATGCAGTGCTTAGCATTCATTTCAATGGACAACATATGGTAGCAACATTTCTAAATAGCTTGAACTGATAAATAGGCCAGTGAAGTGGCTCAATTTGTTAAAATGCTAGCACATTAACTACTGCATGTGGTGGTGGCATGTTTGTATCTCTAACACTGTCTGCTTGGGTCTTATGGAAATAGACACTTGCCTTGAATTTATGAACTGATACAGTCAGTCTATTTTTCATAATGATTTATGAGGAATCACCGTTTGCAGACTGAGTGATCCATCTATGACTGCGTTAACCTCAGTCCCACCAAGCTGTATACCATGACCACATTCCACGTGTTTTAGCCTCTGGTACCTCGTCTTGAGAAATTGGCTGATTTCCTAAGGGTGTTTGAATCTTATATTTTGTTGTTTTAAAGGAGTTATATAATGAACCTGATCATTATTACAGTGAGACCATTATTACAGTCACACAGAGTTCAGCTGAAGACTTATCTGAGACCATCTCTACTCCTACCATGAAAACTTTAGTGTTGCATTCATGTCATCTACAGATGCTCTTTTTTTCACCTTATGTAATGACAAACCCAATTTTCAGTGAAAATAAATAAATTAATGTTATAACTGAAGAAAATACAAATCTGCTAACAACTACAATATTCTACTGATGCAGACTTTGAATAATATTTATGGAAACTTTGTGTTGGTCTGTTTGTACTCTATTTATATCTAATTAGCTTTCCTTTGTCCTATCAATAATTTTTGGAAACTGTCTGGACACTTGTATTTAGCTGAAACACCCCCTCAGGCTTCCAAAATATAGTGCAGATTTATGAGTACAGTGTCTCTGGACTAGCTGAATAAAAAGTATCTGAGAATCTCAACATTTTAGTTTCTTTTCTTCTTCTTCTTCTCCTTTCTCCTCTTTTTCTTTTTCTTTTCAGGTGAATTTCTCTTCATCAGCTTTAGAAGGATTCTAAAAAATTAGGTCTGGCACCAAATATGCACCTATTTATTCTTTCCATAATTAGATTTTTATGCTGGTAACTCTTCTATTTAGAGATGAAGGTGCTTTAATGACAATGACAACTGCAATAATAATAATGATGATCACAGTATCACAGTATCACAGATTTCTAGGTTGGAAGAGACCTCAAGATCATCGAGTCCAACCTCCGACCTAACACTAAGTACTCCACTAAACCATATCGCTAGTCTCTACATCTAAACGTCTTTTAAAGACCTCCAGGGATGGTGACTCCACCACCTCCCTGGGCAGCCCGTTCCAATGCTTAATAACCCTTTCGGTAAAGAAGTACTTCCTAACATCCAAACTAAAACTCCCCTGTCGCAACTTTCGCCCATTCCCCCTCGTCCTGTCACCAGGCACGTAGGAGAACAGACCAACCTCCACCTCTTTACAGCGTCCTTTAAGGTAACTGTAGAGAGCGATAAGGTCGCCCCTGAGCCTCCTCTTCTCCAGGCTGAACAAGCCCAGCTCCCTCAGCCGCTCCTCGTAAGACTTGTTCTCCAGACCCCTCACCAGCTTGGTCGCCCTTCTCTGGACTCGCTCGAGCACGTCCATGTCCTTCCTGTAGCGAGGGGCCCAAAACTGAACACAGTACTCGAGGTGTGGCCTCACCAGAGCCGAGTACAGGGGCACAATCACTTCCCTAGACCTGCTGGCCACACTGCTTCTTATGCAGGCCAGGATGCTGTTGGCCTTCTTGGCAACCTGGGCACACTGCTGGCTCATATTCAGCCGACTATCAACCAATACTCCCAGGTCCCTCTCGGCCAGGCAGCTTTCCAGCCACTCATCTCCCAGCCTGTAGCTCTGCTTGGGGTTGTTGCGCCCCAGGTGCAGGACCCGGCACTTGGCCTTGTTGAACTTCATACAGTTGACCTCAGCCCATCGGTCCAGCCTATCCAGATCCTCCTGCAGAGCCTTCCTGCCCTCGAGCAGATCGACACACGCACTTAGCTTGGTGTCATCTGCAAACTTACTGAGGGTGCACTGGACGCCCTCATCCAGATCATCGATAAAGATATTGAAGAGGACTGGCCCCAGTACCGAGCCCTGGGGGACACCACTAGTGACCGGCCTCCAACCAGATTTGACTCCATTCACCACAACTCTCTGGGCCCGGCTATCCAGCCAGTTTCTAACCCAGCGAAGCGTACGCCAGTCCAAGCCCCGAGCAGCCAGTTTCTTGAGGAGAATGTTGTGGGGAACTGTGTCAAAAGCCTTACTGAGGTCAAGGTAAACCACATCCACAGCCTTTCCCTCATCCACCAAGCGCATCACTTGGTCATAGAAGGAGATCAGGTTCGTCAAGCAGGACATGCCTTTCATAAACCCATGCTGACTGGGCCTGATCGCCTGCTTGCCCTGCAAGTGCCGCGTGATGACCCTCAAGATAATCTGCTCCATGAGCTTTCCTGGCACTGAGGTCAAACTGACAGGCCTATAGTTCCCCGGGTCTGCCCTCTGGCCCTTCTTATAGATGGGCGTCACATTGGCTAGCCGCCAGTCAACTGGGACCTCCCCCGATAGCCAGGACTGCCGATAAATGATGGAAAGCGGCTCGGCCAGCTCCTCCGCCAGTTCTTTCAGTACCCTCGGGTGCATCCCATCCGGCCCCATCGACTTGCGCACATCCAAGCTCCGTAGCAGGTCGCCAACCATTTCCTCATGGATAGCGAAGGCCATGTCCTGCTCCCCATCCCTTTCCACCAGCTCAAGGCACTGGGTATCCAGAGAACAACTGGTATTGCCGCTAAAGACTGAGGCAAAGGCGGCATTAAGCACCTCAGCCTTTTCCTCATCCTTAGTAACTAGGTTTCCCCTCGCATCCAGTAAAGGATGGAGATTCTCCTTAGTCCTCCGTTTCGCGTTGATATATTTGTAAAAGGATTTTTTGTTGTCTTTAACGGTAGTAGCCAGGTTGAGCTCCAGATGAGCTTTGGCCTTTCTAATTTTCTCCCTGCACAGCCTCGCTACATCCTTGTAGTCCTCCTCAGTGGCCCGCCCTTTTTTCCAAAGATTATAAACCCTCTTTTTTCTGCTAAGCACAAGCCGCAACTCTCTGTTGAGCCAGGCCGGTCTTCTTCCACGCCGGCTCGTCTTTGGACACGTGGGGACGGACCGCTCCTGTGCCATCACGATTTCCTTCTTGAGGAGCGCCCAGCCTTCCTGGACTCCTCTGCCCTTCAGAACCGCCTCCCAAGGGACTCGGCCAACCAGCGTCCTGAGCAGCTCAAAGTCAGCCCTCCGGAAGTCCAATACAGCAGTTTTACTGGTCCCCTTCCTGGCCTCGCCAAGAATAGAGAACTTTACCATTTCGTGGTCACTCTGCCCAAGACAGCTTCCGACCACCACATCTCCCACCAGTCCTTCTCTGTTTGTGAAGAGAAGGTCTAGCGGGGCACCACCCCTGGTAGGTTCACTGACCAGCTGCGTCAGGAAGCTATCTCCCACGCTCTCCAGAAACCTCCTAGACTGCTTTCTCTGTGCCGTGTTGTGTTTCCAGTATATGTCCGAGAAGTTGAAGTCCCCCACGAGGACAAGCACCGACGATTTTGCAACTTCTGTCAGTTGCCTATAAAACTCCTCATCCGTCTCCTCATCCTGGTTCGGCGGTCTATAACAGACCCCGACCAGGAAGCTAGCCTTGCCAGCCTTCCCGCAGATCCTAACCCACAGGGATTCAACCTTATCATTCCCAGCCTGGAGTTCCACAACATCAAAAGATTCTCTAATGTAGAGAGCCACGCCACCACCCCCTCTGTGCTGCCTGTCCCTCCTGAAGAGCCGATAGCCAGGCATTGCAGCACTCCAGTCGTGGGAGCGGTCCCACCACGTCTCCGTGATGGCAACCAAGTCGTAGCCTGCCTGCTGCACGATGGCTTCCAGCTCCTCCTGTTTGTTACCCATGCTGCGTGCATTAGTGTAGATGCACTTCAGCTGGGCCATCGCCTTCTTCCCTGGCCTAGCCATTGTTCACCCTGGCACAGCTCCAACAAGCCTTGTTTGAGCCCCGTCCCCCTTCTTACCTAGTTTAAAGCGCTCTCTATGAGTCCCGCCAGCTCCTGGCCTAGGATCCGTTTTCCCCTTGGAGATAGGGACCCGTCTGGGGCCATCAGGCCGGGTGCCGAGTAAAGCTCCCCATGGTGAAAAAACCCAAAATTTCTGTGCTGGCACCAGCCTCTGAGCCACCTATTAACCACGCGAGCTTTCCGTGTCCTCTCCGTGCCTCTCCCTTCCCCCGTAGGGATGGACGAAAACACCACCTGCACTCCCGCTCCCTCCACCAATCGTCCCAGCCCCCTATAGTCCTGTTTGATAGCCTTGAGGCTTCTCTTTTCAACATCGTCACTGCCAGCCTGGACTATCAAAAGCGGGTAATAGTCAGAGGGGCGAACCAGGTTTGGAAGCTTCCTGGTAATGTCTCTGACCCTGGCCCCAGGGAGGCAGCAGACTTCCCTATGTGTGGGGTCAGGCCGACAAATAGGGCCCTCCGTTCCCCTGAGGAGGGAGTCGCCCACAACAATCACCCTTCTTTCTTTCTTGGTGGAGGCAGTCCTGAGGCGTGGAGTCAACTTCCTCACCTCAGGCATCCTCCTGGGTAGGCTTCCTACCTCATCCTCACCCACCGGTCTCTCCAGCTCCAGGGCCTCAAACCTATTGTTCAAGGGCACCTGGGAAGGCGGTGCCGGAAGGGGAGGGCATCTCCTGCGAGGTCGAGCAGGGACCTGTCTCCATTCCTCCTCAACTCGCAGGTCCCCTCCCTCTGCCCGATGGCGACAGGGCAGGGGGTCCACCCCCCTTTGGAGCGTCTCACCCTGGTCCCTCTCCCTCCGGTCCTGCAGGGAGTCGCTCCACCAGTCTATCTCCCGCTCGCACTCCCTGATATCCCTCAACCTCTGCACCTCCTCCTTGAGTTCCGCCACCATGCGGACCAGGTCGTCCACCTGCTCGCACCTCACGCAAGCAGTCTCTCTGCCTCCCGCCGATGGCAGCAAGAGGCTCAGACACTCCCCGCATCCGGAGACCTGAACTGCCGCATGTTTGGACGGGCAGTCGGTCTGGGTGTGTACTGACTTCCTAGAGAAAGCACCGTGCCTGGTGGAGACCATTGCAGCCCAGCTGACGGGAGAGTGCCATTGGAGGAGTTGTCCCTATGGGCGGGTGTGAGCGCTCCGCCCTTCCTGCCCGCCCTGCCCGCGCTAACTGCCTCGCTAACTGCCGCGTCACTCCCCCCGCGTCACTCCCTGTTTGCCGGCCCTGGTCGCCGCGCTCCTGGTCGCTCGCGCTCCCTAAGGGCTGCTTGATGATGATGATAAAGATAATTTGATGATGATAAAGATAATTATGATGATAAAGATGCAGTGGTACCTGAAAATCATAAGCAGACTGGATCCCATTATATTAAGTGTCATGGAAATTTGGGGAATTAATCAAACATGCTGGATGCAAAACTAAACTAAACAAGATATGCAAAAGAAAAAGGAAAAAAAGAACAAAAGACACTAAAATGTGGATTTCTTCTACATATTCAGAGATGTGAATGGAAGTGGAGTACATCTTTGCAATCACTTGTTAAAGCATCTGGTTCCATTTAGATTTCTAATGGTGAAACTCTTGGTATCTAATCTCAAGATGAGTAAATCAAAAGACCTCTATCCATCTCTACTGAACATCCTTGAAGAAGGGCCGCTCTGGTAACTTGTCTTTTCAACTTTTTCCCAGAAGGATCTGGAAGGTTAAGGTTTATTGAGTGCTTACAGTTTCAAAAACCTAAGAATATGTAAAGATTTGATGAGCTATTGATTTTGAAGTTGTAACCATTTGAGAAACATTGCAGTGCAATATTTAAGGAAATAGCTCAGATACGTTCTCGATCTTAACTGCTAGAGAGAGTAAAATGAGCAGAATTCAACCACTCACACTGGAAGTAGTAAAGAAAGCAATGACGACTTGAGTCTTGAAGTATGTGTAAGACTGGTCTTTGTGTGGAAAACTTAAATTTCATGAGTTCTAAAACAAGTGAATCAGCTGATATATGAGGAAGAAAACTTCTAAGTGAAGGTGAAGAATTTTTGTCTGACCATGTCCAATTTCACACATGATGAAAAAGACCAGTATATGCCAGGGTACTCCAAAGGAAGTGTTGTGTTTGAAGACAAGCTTCTCTACAAGCCAAATACCCTTACTGGCTTATTTCCAGAGAGGCTGAGCAGCTCTACCTTTAAACAAAGCCTCAGAGAGCAGAATCTAAAAAACCAGGCACTGAAGAAATCAGAAATTGAATTTCTTGAATTTCAGAAATCACTAGATATGGAGAGTATGGAAAAAAGTCAGGCAATGTAGAATTATATGGCAAGAGGAAACTCAGATCAGCCTCATAAGAAGTATGATGTAAGATAAGAAATAAGTAGGAGGGAAAGAAGGTGAAATTATTTTTTTTAAGGAGTAAGGTGCAAGCCAATCCCAAACTTACTGCAGTGGGAACAGATTGTCTGTCCCTGATGGAAGGAAGCAAAGGAAGCACCTGTATGCAAATGAGTATGTTCATTTACGCAAATTTTATTTACAATTGGTCAGAGGATTTTTGCTGGCCCAGATGATTTACATGAGGAGAAAAACAGCAGGACCTGGGCTACAATTAATATAGTAGTCAGACCTTTTTCTTTCCAGAACAGGGATGGAAGAGCTACAACACTGCACTAGAACAAATGCTTCTCAGGGCATTGTTCCTGACAGTAGATACAACAGATACCCCAGAGAGTGTAAGAACAGCCTAGGGGTGAGGGAAAAGGGCATCATGATCCCCTGGGACAACTTTCCACTTTCCAGCAGTAGGTAGTATAGGCACTGCTGAGCTGTCGACTGCAGATGGGCTGCTGTGCTTAATAGCTGCTAGATCCATGGACTTCCATGGATGTCTAATTTCTTCTTTGAACTCATGCATAATTTTTGACTGCTGGAAAATTCTGTGGCAATGAGATTCAGAATTCAACGTGCAACATAAAAAATAAAAAAAAATGCAACTTTTAAATTTTATGTCTGATTATTTCCTTGGGTACCTTGCAGATATTGTACAGGGAAAAACTGAATTATTATCCATCCTTACTTTCTCTGCACCATTCCTGATTCCATTGATCTCTTTTATATCCCTCATAGCCATTTATTTTAATTTTATAGAAGGTGTTTTATGCCTTTGATTATCTTTGTCCCTACTTCTTCTGGTTCTACTATAGTCTTTCTGAGATAGTGTATTCAGAATTTAACACGATATTCAAGACACATGAATGAAGTACAATTATACTGCCCATTTGGAGCTATCACTAGATATGGAGAGTTAGAGTTATTTTTCCCCATGTGTGTTACTTTGAATTAGTAGAAATTAAATTTTCTCAGCCATTTTATTATCCAGTCATATAGTACTGAAAGTGAATCCTGTGGCACTTTGCAGTCAGTATTAGATTTTACTACCTTGAATAATTTTTAGCACCTTCAAATGTCGTTCTCTTGTCAGATTGCATGTGGATACCATGAAGAACAGCAGTCACAGTGGTGCTCACAGAGATACTAGCTTTTAACTTCCCTTTACTGCAAAAATAAATGACATGATTCCACTATTTGCCTCTTTATCACTTAACCAACCTTAAGGCGAGAACTTCTCTGTACCAGTCAGACCAGGACAACGTGCTCCTTGCAGGAGCAGCTTGTAGGAAATGATTGTGTCTGCTCTGTGGAGCAGTGCTTTTCTTCACCGTATGCTCCTGCATGGGGAGAACTGCAGGTCTTCCTGATACAGGGGGAGATGAGGCCTCCACCAGCCCACAGCTGCCCACTGTTGCCCACAGCTACCCACTGCTGCCCACAGCTGCCTATTTTGCCGTAGTGCTGAATGCCTGGGGCAGCACTGCCCTCTCGTGTCTGCTCCACACCAAACCCACACATGATGAAGACAGCAGGAAAGCGGTGTGTGTCCTCCATAAAAGTCAGGGAAGAGGCAGGTTCAAGGATATAATAAGGATATAATATCTGTCGCAGAGCAGGAGAAATTTTGCATCACCCACAGCTAGGTCTGCTGGTGCATGCCTGGAGTCCAACTGCCCCTGGATTAGGAGGAATGGTGGAGAGGTTTGCTAAGGTGGACAGCTATCCTTTCTTCATCCCATATCATGGGATGAAATTAGTTGCACATGTATGTACGCTAGCTAATGTATGGGAGATAGGATGACCTCCCTCAAATACCTGTAAATGTGTTGAAATTGGACACAAATTACTTATCTCTGAAAAGTTTCTGAAGCTGCAATGCTTTGCATTGAATCATAGAATATTCCGAGTTGGAAGGGACCCACACAGATCACTGAGTCCAATGCCTGGATCCATGCAGGACTACCATAAAACTAAACCATCTAAGAGTGTTGTCTAAATGCTTCTTGAAATCCAGGAGACTTGGCGCTGTGACCACTTCCCTGGGTAACTGAAAAAGATCAGGCTGGACTTGATACCTTGAAATGAAATCAGTTACATGAGGATGAATTTCTAGTTTGATATTTTTCAAGTCTTCCAGCTGGAAGACACATTTTCATGTGTTATGGCAGCAAGTACAGGTACTTAATATAATACTGGTTTCATATAAGAGCTGCAGACAACTCTAAGTTGTCTGAAGGAGCTTTATCTGGTCTGTAGGATTAGGCACTTGAGTTGGTTAAGAGAAGATCCTGCTCATTAGCCCATTTGCAGGAGATCCAGAGAGCACAGTCAGCTTGATTCAGAAGGGCTGTCAATAGAGAAGTCTCTTCCTCAGTCTCAGTGTAAGCTGATTGCCATAGAATCATAGAATCATAGAATCATAGAATATCCCGAGTTGGAAGGGACCCATAAGGATCATCAAGTCCAACTCCTGGCACCGCACAGGTCTACCCAAAAGTTTAGACCATGTGACTAAGTGCACAGTCCAATCGCTTCTTAAATTCAGACAGGCTTGGTGCAGTGACTACTTCCCTGGGGAGCCTGTTCCAGTGTGCGACCACCCTCTCGGTGAAGAACCTCTTCCTGATGTCTAGCCTAAACCTCCCCTGCCTCAGCTTGACACCATTCCCTTGGGTCCTATCACTGGTGATTAAGGAGACTAGGTCGGCACCTGTCCCTCCACTCCCTGTCGTGAGGAAGCTGTAGACTGCGATGAGGTCCCCCCTCAGCCTCCTCTTCTCCAGGCTGAACAGGCCAAGTGACCTCAGCCGCTCCTCATACCTCTTCCCCTCTAGGCCCTTCACCATCTGGACACTCTCCAACAGTTTTTCGTCCTTTTTGTACTGTGGTGCCTAGAACTGCACACAGTACTCGAGGTGAGGCCGCACCAGCGCAGAGTAGAGCGGGACAATCACTTCCCTCGACTGACTAGTGATGCCATGCTTGATAAGCACCCCAGGATATGGTCGGCCCTCCTGGCTGCCAGGGCACACTGCTGGCTCATATTCAACTTGCTGTCAACCACAACCCCCAGATCCCTCTCTGCGGGGCTGCTCTCCAGCGTCTCGTTGCCCAGTCTGTACGTATAGCCAGGGTTACCCCGTCCCACTGAAGAAATCAGGCACTGCTTTAAAACCTGTCAGAATGAAGGATTTGGAAGTCAATTTTTTATTTAAGGTCCCTTCACATTATAGCTATTTTTTCCTTTATGGTCACCAAACAGTCGAGGTAGGATTGTCTCCACATATACCTCAAGGCAGTGTAGAGCTGAGTTCAACCCAAATATGTGTTCAGGAGCAAATAGCTACAGAAAGGGGACTTTTCTCTCATTTATTTGTCATAGATTGCCCCATATAGTCCTTTCACATCGGCTTAACAGCTTTATCACTATACAGCTCATTAGTTCTTACTATTTCTTAACTGAGCAGCTGGATAAAACGTTTAATTTATGCCCATCTTAGGACTGAAATATATTCTCTATAAAACTTTAAAAAGAAAAAAAAAATATATAAAAAATGTTCCCTCCAGCATAACCGTCACTAACAAATAATGAACTTGTTTATCATTCCTATTTTAAGTCTGATACTTCAGGCATTTCAAAGTCCTTTTCAGACTATTATCTACTGCCCTTCAAACCCTTCATGTTGTTATCCTCTCTTTTATATCAGTAATAGACTTTAAGACTCATAGTAATGGATGCAAATATATTACTGTTTTAGGGCAATAAAATTGTTCTTTAGCAGTTAATTGTGCTCTTTGAAACAGTGAAAAACATTTTAAATTAGCAGTTGGAGAAAACTAGGACATGAGCACAGACACGATATAAGACTGCAGCAATTTATTGGCTGTTACCTAATGGAAAAGTTAGTTCATTAATGCTTAAGTCAGTTGTTGATTATTAAAGGTTGCAATATAAAGTTTGACTTTAAAAATAAATAAATAAATTATTTTCTAGAAACTGTGTTGAGAATTATTCAGAAGTTTTAAAGAAAGAGGAAGATAAAATGTGTGTGTGTGTGTGTGATTGAGAATGCCATTTCCCTGGAAATTTAGCAAGTATTTTTTCCTGTTTCCCAGGAATCCTGCTCTGTAGTAATGTTTCAGCCCCGGTTCTGGGAAGCACCTGAGAAAGTGCTTATCTCTAAGTAAATATACAGATAAGCTAAAGGAACTATCCAGCTCCTTAGAGAAAAATAGTTTATCCATTAGGATAATAGTGCCAGTCATAAAGCTGGATTCAGACCTGCTATATGCTGGGGAACTGAGGGGTGACCGATGCAAAGATATTTAAATCCACACTGCTTAACAGAGCACAGCACCCTCCAAGCTAGCATTATTCTGAGCTGATGTGCCCATGGAAAGACAATGCCATGCAGGAGTTCTACTGCAGGGCTGGAAGCAACACTGTGGCATTAGGATGGTGCTGTGCTCAGCTTGCAGGCAGGCTTGGCAGTGATTCAGGTCTCTCTGTACTGTGCTTCATTGCACCATGCAAATCTACAGCCCCAGATCCTCCAAAGAACTGAAGCCAGTGGGAATTAGAAACTTGCTCTAAATGTGTTTAAGATCCCTCCTGTAAATCAGGGATAATAAATAGAACTTTCAACTTCATGATGGCAAGAATAAATACATTAAAACTTGGGAGCTACTAAGTTACTATCACACTGAGGTTTATTTACTTCTGTTTCTTTGATGGATGGATGAACTTAATGGATGAACACTATTGTGCCCCCCTTGTTGGTCTTTCAGTTTGTTCCCTCACTCTACAAAAGCAGTCATTTATCTTCCTGTGTGCTCAGACTTAACTCTGCGCAACAACACATCTATTCTGTGTATATTTTCATTTGAAATGTTGCTTTCAGTGAAAAATGTGGTTTTTATCAAGACAGACTTTCTACAGGAATAAAATATTTTATTTAAATAGTATTTTTATTGAAAACACTGCCCTCTGTTTGGCTCTGTTTGGGAGAGAAGATATGTACTGGCTGACCAAACCTCTCCAAAAGCCTTTAGTGGCTAAACATCTAAGAAAATTAAGCTTTGCAGGTTTGGGCTTTTCTTTACTTCAAACACAGTGAGGTGTTCATGGGAAAGGACCATCCAACCTATTCAGACAGGTTGTCATTATCCAAGTAATAGGGTTTGACATAATATAGACGATAGAAAAAAATATGCATTAAAAACATTAGTACCTCTAAACCCAGGATGGTTTCCACAAACACAGGTACAGCTTCTCTCCACAGATTCAAGAGGCAAGTGTGGCCAGCACATATGTTTTGTTTGGGAAATGCATTGGGCAGCACTGCTGCTTTAGAAACATGGAAAGAAGAAATTCACAAGAAGTTCTGCATGGACCCAACCCATGCACAGAAAGAACAATGCTTGAGCATATAAATCATGTTAAACCTATAAAGTTACTATGGCCTTGTCTGCACCAAGCTTCCCAGAAACAAGTATTTAAAGTGAATCATGCAAAGACACTCTGGTTCTGCATGGGGCCAGCTTGTGTCCTCCATGCTAACTAACTTGGGCTCTGAGCACCATGAAAAGGTGATAATTTGGTCTTGAAACAACCTTGGATATACTTTCATGTACTGCCATGCAGCCAGAAACCTGATAGACAGTTGGCTGTCACAGTCTTTGTCAGACTTGAGGTGGCTCTGAAAGTGGGATTCATCTCACTCAGTGTTAGATGTCTATACTACAGACATCTATGTCTTGATTAGTCACCCTTGTCTCCCTTTATAGTATTTGGAAAGAAACAAGCATGATTCACCTCACGCTAAAACAGACATCTCAAATTTGGATGAATCATACCTCTACAGTGTCAGTTTTGCTCAGGCAGCGAGGGGAAATGATGGAAACACAGAGCTGCTGTCAGGAAACAGACTAGAGCTTGAGAGCTACAGATTGGCAGAACCTCACGAGAGGGGTCACTGTCAGACATACAGGTAAACAGAGACAAAAAGCATATAAACTACTTATTTATCGTCATGCAGCAACTGAGTCAGAAAGCCAGGAACCAGATCATTACCTCTCAGTCAGGAATAAAGACAGTCTCTGGTCTTGGTTTCAGCATTCATGGTAAAACTAGGGGGCTTAATCAAAAAATTGTGTGTATTTGCTTCCTCTCCAAGACAATTCACTGTGTGCTACGTGTCTACAACATCACATCATTAACTGAGCTAAATGAGATGCAGATGACTTTATAGGCTTTAGTGATCAACCTTAGCCCCACTTCTTATTTGTTTATTATTTTTTTTCTTTTTGGTGATTTACCAAAAGCAGTGAAGCCCAGTGTTACCAGAGTCCTATAGCTCCATTGACCCAGGCAAGTTACTTCATCTCTCCATGCACAGATTTTACAATCTCAAAAAACAAGATAACAGTTCTCTATTACTTTTTGCACAGCAATATGACAATAAAAGTTTTAGAAGAGAAAGGTGCTATCTAATACTATACTGCAGCTGGTCCTTCTCCCTAGATAGTGACAAGGAGAAGTTTTGTCCCATCCATGAGAAAACTTTTATGTAATTATATGTGGATGTTTACGAACTTCATGTTTTTGGGCAGCACTTGCTTCTGACCTCTGCAGTGTCTGCAAGAAGCTTGGAGAATTCTGTGGTCTAAAATAAAGAAAACCTATGTGTAATGAAAAAGCATCTAAATGTGGCATTCTTGTAAAGCTTGAAACATGAGCAGTTAGTCAGGGATACATAATGCAATGCCCTCATTTTCTCAAACTGGAGCTCTTTTAAGCTTGAATCCCCTGCCTTTGCTGTTGACATTCAAATTGACTTTTTGCATTTCATAATGGTAGTTCCTGTCTTGCTTTCCACTTTATCTGCCAAACCCACTGCTGGGTCTTTCTGAGATGCACAAGAGTCAGGGATAAAGCTGACTGAAAATGCATCACTTATTTCAGTCATTTTGCTAAAGTACACCCCAGTACCAGCAAAGCAAGACAGGAAATTATTAGAATTGGACTGCTGTCATCAATTGCTTTCTCATCAATGGCTCAATTTTCTGACAAGCCCCAGTTCTTCTTAGATTACAGCCATTAAAACAATAATAATAATAATAATAATAATAATGCAGTCCAGTAAGCACTCAGAGAAAAACAAGGCAACCTCCCAGTTGTTTGGACAGGAAAGTGCCATGTTATTGTCAGTGAAGGCTGTCATCTACAAGCAACCTACAGAAGTGCCCCCAACCCACTGCTCCCAAGCTACAGTACTTCCAGGGGCTCTTGTCTGCATGTTCTTCAGTGTCCTCGTGTCTGCAGGATTGGTATGATTTATCTGCTTTCAAAATTCATTCCTGTCTGTTGGAGGAAGAATTAGACACTAGAAAGGAACTTACATGAAATGCAAGTCATGGGGGAGGAAAGGCTGCACTTTCACTCCCTGAGCTCCAGTCCTGAAGGTACAACTTTCTACTTTATGGCTTCTAGCAAATTTTGTTGTTATGAAGAAACACCAGTTGGCATTCCAGTCCCTGGCTTTGTGCATCTACCAGCCTGCCCTACAACAGGAGTTCTTCAGGCACAAAACATTCCCTCTTGTGCAGCTGGAAAGTGTCTAGCCTGCATAGCTCTGCAACAAATAAGTAGGTAGATTTGGGAGCAGAAACCACACATATTTTGTTTTTACAGATGAACCAGGGCAAATTGTATTGTCAACACCACCAGACTGTATCCTGATAATCCCATTGACCTCAGCAGAGTGTAACTGAGAAGAAAATTCAGCCTCAGTGCATATCCCTTATGGTTTACCATGGTACATAATCATTGCTGTTTGTTATTTCTGTTGCAGTAGAACCCACAGGATCAAATAAAGATCGGGATCCCCACTGTGCTAGGTGCAATGCAAACATATAAGCAGTCACGGTGCCTGCACTAAAGAGCTTACAGCCATGTCTCTTAGGAGAACATTTCTTAGTCTAATAGACTTTTTTATTAAGAACTGTTAATTATTTAATTCAGCCTAATTTTTTTCTTTGCTCAGTTTCTTCTGATTTTCCTGCTTAACCCCCCTAGACCATCTGTAATAATTCTTCTTCCTTTGTAGTACTGACAGCTTTCTACACCATGCAAGCAATTATTATTCCCCCTTTTGCTTCTTGATAGTCTCATCAGACACTTCTCCCTCAGCCACTTTCTGCTTTTCAAACATTTTTGTTGAAAACAAGCATTTGTCTTCATATTTTTCATTGCAACATCATCTTTAGATCATTATCATTCCAGCATGGCTGGGTGGTACTACAGTTGTGCTTCCTCCCTGGGCCATGAAGTGACGTTTCCTTGCAGGACTCCCCAGAAGCACAATCACACTCTCTGTTGTTTCCTTTCCTTGTCTTTTAATACCAGAGAAATGGCTCACTGTCACCTCACAGGTTTCCTTCACTGTTATTGCAACCTAAATATCACATCTTCCATTTACTGAATGTCTGTTTCAGACTACCTCTTTGAGCACCTCTCTCCAGAGGCATTAGATGATGTTTTTTTTTCCACTGTTCCAGACTGAATCTCATTTCACAGTTTCCTGCTCATATTTCTGAAGTCTCCAGGTCCCTTTGTGTAACTTCTTCATCTTTTCTGTAATTTGCACACAGAAATCTCAGCAGACCTTACCCAGAAGCCTGTCTCTGTGGCTTCCAGAGGCAAAGTGTATCCCTTACAGTGCATCTGTATCTTCAAAAGATTGCAGGCTTGTAGTAGAAGGTTTGGCTCCTGTAACTCTCATGTAACTGTAACCGCAATGTTCTTCTCAATGGCTGGCACTGATCTCCACTCCATTGGTTTACTGCCAGCACTGATCCTGCTGTAAGGGTGTTTTTCAGAAAGGCAGTAAATGCAATGCGCAGGTTTCTTTTTCTTATGTCACATTCAGTGTTGAAATAGCAGTCGCACTAGCCTATGAGCAAGTTAATATCCTGTTCATCTAAAGGTCCCCATAAATATTTCTCAGAGAAAGAAATTTCTCTAAATTCAAGTGCTTTCTGGTCCCACAATTTGTTAGACTGGAGCAGAGTAGAATAGGAATGATGCTTGTTTTAATATTGGCTCAAACTGCCTCCCTGATTTGCCCTGTTAGGAAAAAACAAGGTGATACTATTTCATATGACAACGTTTGAAGTTAAGACAAGGACATGAAACAGTAATGATGTTATTAAGTGGGAGATACTGTAACTAACCATCATTAATACTGAGTCATTTAATGCCAAAATTCATTTGCTAGTTTGTTTGTTGTTGTATTTTAGCTATTTCTTCTGAACCATCAAAAACTTCAGGGAGGAATAACTTTGGGAAAAATAATCTTCTCCTCAGGACTCAGAGTTTTCATGAAGTTACCTCAGTTTAAGTGAACATCACTCTATAATTTTAAGTTGGCACCTAAGCAGAAATGTCATCCTATGTACAGACCTTAACACCAGCAAATTTAAAATTCTTCAGCTGCAATTAACCCCTTCCCTTATGTGGAAAATCAAATTACCTCCTATCTGCTGCAGTGTAACAGCATGGACACAGACTGTGTCTCAACCAACGTGTGGTAATATTTAAGATATAGTAATTTAATCATGAGTTTCATCTCTCAGATATTCTTGGCTTCCAAAATGGCATAAACAAATAGCAGGAAAAAAAAAAAGTTCCTGCTGTTAGGCAGGAAAATTTGTTATAGTGTATAGAAGAAGTAAGAAATTATGGCAAGGTATTTTCTCCTGCTTTATAAGACTGATAGAAAAGCAGAAAAGCACAAAGCGGTGACTGCAAGTAAGTCCCACCTTGAGTAACTTCAAATATTTAATGGATGGCTATGAAAGTATGAAAGTTCACTACATTCTCCTTCCTGTCACTAGGGGCAAATGGGCATGTAATAGTGCAGTTGTGCCATCTGTCGACAACTGTCTTAGGTCAAGAAGAAGCAAACTTTAGAAATTCTTGTCTTTCTTTTCTGATTTTAAATGGTATTCACACAAGAATGTGTGATAGATATCTACATGTAATCAGAATAATCCTATTCATGGTTTTTACAAACTGAAACAGACTTGGAAGAATCACTTAGTGGATGGACATGATTTTCATTTCAAGTTACTGGAGTTAAACTAGTTTATATTTTTGAAATTACTGGTCAGCAGTGTGTAGCTTCTTTGGTCCTTGGGTAAGATAATATAACTTCTTTCTTCTGTGGTAGATTAATCAGTTCTGTATGTCATAAAAGTAGTTTGTAATGATCAAAATAAGCATTAGAAATAGTGCTTAGTAATAGCATGTATTCTGTTATCTCCAGACTCTTATAACCTATATTGTGTTAGGAACAGTTTTGAACAATTCACTTCAAGAAAGCTATGGTCAGGGTACAGAGAATTCATAAAGTATAAATAAGAAGGGAGGTCAAAAGGGGTATAGCAAAATGACCTAAACAGAAAGATTGAATGAATTCAGGGTGTTAGTCTAGAGAAGATAGCCTGGGGTGTTGCTGATAGCAATCTACACTTTTGCAACAGATTGCTGCTGAGGAAGAGGGAACAATCTGTTCTTGATTGTTCCTGCTGTTTCTGGCAGGTAGAGCAATAGTTAATTTCAGCAAGAAGAATTTAAAATATTCATTAAGGAAAATT
This sequence comes from Anser cygnoides, assembly GCF_040182565.1. Taxonomy (NCBI): domain Eukaryota; kingdom Metazoa; phylum Chordata; class Aves; order Anseriformes; family Anatidae; genus Anser; species Anser cygnoides. Next base: position 39,732 of record NW_027103073.1, on the reverse strand, counting down.
GTATCAATTAAGATAGCAAAGAAGTGGAAGAGATGGTCTCAGAAATTTTGGTGTTTCCCATACTAAAAATCTTTAAGTGGGTTCTCAGACCACAGGGATGATGTATGTATATTGATCTAATTTTGGATCAGGAAAAGGGATGAAATTACCACTTGAAGTAACCTATAGCCATATGATGTTACTGGTAAGTATTCTAATATAATAATAATCTTATAAAAATCAAGACCTTTTCCACAGTAATACAGTGTATATTGTGAATAACACTACAGAATCTGTCCAAAAGTTAACTGACTGAACATATATCCATCTCTGGGCATTGTTCTCAAATCACAAGTATCTTCATATTAGTTGCATTTTCATGTAAAGCCACACACATCAGGCCTGACAATCTTTTTTGCCAAAACATTTATTCTGAGAATTTTTAACTTCCTTTCTGATCTAGAATATCCTTTGATACAGTAGATATTACTAGTTTTTGTATTAAAGGAAATGCAAAAATTTTTGTAAATACCCTCTCATCCTATCCAAAGATGCAGTCCTCCTTGTCCTGGCCCAGCACCACCACATTTCCATCAGCCTGTTTCTTTTGAAGATGAAATCTGAAAGGGAGAAAAAGTGTGCTGGTAGCCGAGGAGCTGACACAGAGAAATTGAACCAACGGATCCCCTGACAAGTTGTTTCAGGTTCAAGGTCAATCAGATATTTTCCAGTCAAATAAGATTCTTAGTCCCTGTGTACAGCCAATCAAATTGCCTTTCTTTCTTTTTTTCCTTCTGCCTCAGCTTTAAACAGCATGTTTATGGATACTGCGCTGGCCCTTTCTACAAGAAAACTCTGGGGAAGAGTGTCCTTCATTACAATGTCTCAGGCTCATTTGTTTTGTCAACAAACTGGAGTGTTTTTGAAGCTGCTGTGGGAACCACAGGGAAGATGCTACAAACACAATAATGTATTATCTGGAGAAGCATTTAAAGATAGCGAGGAAGTCAGATGTCACTGGGACATGATGCTACTTGTTTCTATGGTGAGGGTGAGCAAAGGGAAATAATCCAAGAAAAACACTCAGGTACACTACTTCCCTCCCTTTCACTATTATCTGCATCAGTTATACCAAGATATGATTTAAAATAATTGTTTAAACTTTATGTTTTAAAATGGCTTATGTTTTAAAATGGCTTACTGCTGACAAATAGTGTCACATTCTTACTGTCTGTCTGCCTGCATTTCTGAAGCCTGTATTTGTGCAATCTCTATTTTGGCACCTGCATATTGACAGTAATGGAGGGTGATAGTTATCTGCAGAGAATGAGGAGGCAGTATGATATTCCCCTTGTCTTGCAAGCCCAGGTAGGTCATATTTGAAATAGACTGGTCACCTTTGGGTGAGGGGGAAGAGGGTGTACCACAGCCTTTCTATATTTGGCCTCTTTCCTGATCCTCCCTATTTTTCACAATTTATATCTCATTAATGGGCATAATCAGGTAAAGAATGTAGCACAAAACACAGGCATGTTGTGCCTCCTAGCATCTATCTTTTGGTATGAGTTTTTTTGAGCAGTGATGATGCTTTCTTATTTACACTGGGCTTTACAACACCTCTGTCACTTTACAGATGTGAGTATTCAGAATAATGCTTTTTTTTATATTTACAATAATATCTGAACTTCAGCCCCAGAAACACTGCCTGAAAGAGAAGTCTAAAGACAGAAATAATCTTTGCGAAATCACACTTTTTTTTTGTTTTTTGCTTTTCATAAGTAACACAGAGTTTTCTTGTTCTTGAATCATATCGCAGATAGTGTTCTGTGAGTCCAGTACTTTTCTTTAGCTTGCACTATATAACGAAGGACAAACTATTCAAATTACCAACCACACAATTTTTGATGATGCCCAAGCTAGTATAATTCTCAATGTTGACTCTTACTTGTTAATGTTGGTGTGGCAGAGAAAAAAGGAATGATGAGAGGATCATTCTATGGTTTTGCCCAGGAGTAAAACCGTATTTCTTTATATACCTTGAAAAAATAAAATCACACAGCAATGGATACTATTCAGTCCAGACACTTACACAAAAGCAATGCAAATCATCCTGGCTTGGAAGCTGGATGCCCCAAACAATCATGTTCACTTGTTTTCATTCACTATTTTTACAAAGTACAATTTTACTTCTGTTATTTATAATGTTCCTTAGCCCTGAACCAAAGTAAATTACTGCAGTGTGTTGTGCTCTCTCCATATTACTTTAGAAAATTCCAGTAAGGACAAAATTTAAAAAATTGTAGTTGCTACTTCACAACTTCTTGCTCCTGGTCCCAGTTTGCATAACAACATCTTAAAGATCAATACCCACATCAAGAGCAAAAATTTCTTGTTGGGTCTTAGATTTCCTCTGTTCTTAACAGTTACTTAGAAATGCGTATATTTTTATAAAACAGAAATTAACAGGATTTATTTATTTGTTTGTTTTTGTCTGAACTGGTGAGAAAACAACTTGGATAAATACATATTTTTCTGACTGAGACTGCATGATGAACCAGAAGAAGACAAGATAAGACTGGTCTGGACAGAATGGAAATCAGATGAGCACCAAAAAGTTTGTTGGCTTCCCAGCTGCACAGCCATTTCAATCTTGTATTAATTAAATCTTTGTGAACCTCAGAGAAAAAAAAAAAAAAAGAAGTTTTTAAGCCAGGTTTGTGGATTTTCAGCATGCTGCTGATTCAGTCCAGCCTTTTCACACAGCTATGAAAAATGTAAATACCTTGCAATGTCTATGTAGAAAAGCTGTGTAGAAAATTTATGAATAAATAGTATTTGCCACGCCCTGGAAAACATAGAATTAATTTCACACAAATCAAAGGTTAGTGTTCTGTACTACTCAGGGTGATGGGAATGATGGACTTCTATAATTTAAAAAACATGTAAAGTAAGTCGGCAAGAACTGAGGCCAGATTTGTCATTGTTTCAATACTATATATTCATTTAAACTCATGACTAAAATTCCCATTGGATTTGTACTTGGTTATTGATACAATCCTTATCAATGCTAGGACACTGTAGGAGTTAGCCTTTCTTGACTTATTTATGTACTCTAAATATAGCAGTCTGTTGCGGTTTCACCCAGCTGGCAGCTAAACACCACACAGCAGTTTGCTCACCCTCCCCCCTCCCTCTCTGGAATGGGGGAGAGAAACAGGAAAGTGAAGCCTGTGAGTTGAGAAAAAGACAGTTTATTAAGACAGGAAAATAATAATAATAATAGTACTACTACTAATAATGTGTACGTAAACAGTGATGCACAATGCATTTGCTCAATGTGGGAATAAAAAAGTTGTTTTTGCACAGAGTTACATTGTTTAAAGGTAAGGAATGGGGTACTGAGATATGCTTGCAGTGATAAGAAAGCTTAACAGACAACCTTGTAAAATGCAGACAACCAGACTCCTTAGAGCAATTAGGTGACGATCACGGTGCCAAGTCAAGTCAGATAAGTGAAGAAACATTACCACTTCAAACAGTAAAAAAGTCAAAAGAAATTTGAAATTTAACAGGCCGGCAACTGAAGGCCATGTATTGTCTGTGAAGCATCGGGTAGGTTGTGAACCTGGATTACCCAGTCAATGGGGAAACAGGGGAGGGTCCCGGTCATGGAGAAAGAAAGTATATAAACTGTACTGTGTGACTAGTAGATGCGCTCCTGCTTGTGGGACGCCCGCCACTGCAATCGCAAATAAAATTGCTACTTCACTGAGATCCTCGCCTGAGCCTATGTTATTGGCTACAGAGTGTTTCTCACAATTTGGGGGCTCGTCCGGGATCCAGTCACCTACTGGGGAGCCCCACCGCCACAGCAGCAGGAAGGCATGCCCCGCTGATTTCAGCGGTCCTGTGCATCGATGGTGGTGGTTCTGCAGAGAGCTGACAGAGGACCCGAGACTGATTAAAGAGGCAGGATCCATGAAGCAGTGGGGAAGGGAAGAAGGTAGGCACTCCGGGTTTAAGAATTGATCCGGTAACTCTGTGCACAGACCAAGGTAAGAAATATTAAGTATTGCCTTGGGGGTCGGGTGTGACGTGTGATTGAGACTTACTTTTATACAAAGCGAGTGTGGAATCCTGATCCGCGGTTCCGTAGCTCCGCGAGAGGCGTGGCCGGAGACGGACGAAGCGTGAGAAAAGAGAGAGAAAGGAAGAGTCTCGGGAAATTTGGTGTACGGTAATCCCTTGCACGGGGAAGTGCTTGGCAGTACACCCCCATTTTCCAGAATCGGAACGTTAGTGTGTGGTACCCTGCAGGAGGTAAATTTCTGTAGCAGCACACTGACAAGGGCTAGGAAAAATGGGAAATATGAGTTCCAGGGGACAGGGAGATATCCCTGGGGGAGTGCCTACCGACAGTTCTTCCTGAAGAATGATAAGAAATTGGAAAAATAATCTCAAAATTAGAGGAAATGATAAAAGAAGAAAATGGTTAAATATTGTGTATCAGTCTGGAGAAAAGAACCAATTAAGGAAACGGCAGTATTTTGGCCAAAATACGGGTCTGATGAAAATTCAGGCTTTAAATTTATATGTAAACAACAAGATTCCTTTTTCGGAGAAGGAGCCAAGTTATGCTCCCTATAATCCTAATATTGCACCGGTGGCAGCAGCAGTTGCTCCAGGAAGGGAGACAGGGACTGCAATTAACACTGTCCCTAGAGAAGGAGCGTACTCTAGGCTCTGGCAAGAATTAAAACAAGGTAGAAGAGGTACTGAGAATTTTGCCTTCCCTGATACTAACAGTACTAGCACTAACTGTGTATCCTCTTAAGTGAACTTCCCCCTCTCCTTACCAGCATAGAGGTTAGGAGTTTCCTAGGACCTAATTTATACTCTTGGGGGGGGGAATTATGTATATAAATATGTTTACAGGGGAAGAAATGGGAATGATCAGGAGGAGAGCTGCTATACAAGAATGGGAAGTGTTATAAGTGAGACCATACAAATTTCTTGGTCTATCAGAAATATTTTATTAATTAAGTAAGCAGGCACAAGCAAAACAGCGCCGGGCGGCTGGGGAGTCTCCGCTCCACCACAGCACGCAACTTTCCCTTTTCAGTGTCGCCGTTTTATAGCATCCAAGTTTCAGCTTGTCAGGACTTGTTGAACCTTCTGAAGCTGCGCAGTTCGTTGTTGGGGGTCGTTGTTTTTCTTTCAATGATCATGCGTTGTGCTCGTGTTCAAGGGGGAGGGTAGTGAAGCGGGAAACAGTATTTCACAGAGTCTTTGTTTTACCAAGGATGTTTATCCAACACCCCCTCCCCACTATCTACTTGCTTAGTCTTCCCCCTTAACAAGGTCGTAAATTGCAAAACCTTATCTTCTCAGCAGATTCTCTGAATTCCTTTTAAAGACAATGAACAAACACCCGCTAATTTATCACAATCCCTCCTTTTTCTTTTTCTAACATATTTTGTTCATTGATGAATTTTTGAAGCACTTGTTTGCTCAATATTAAAGTTTCTGCGTCATCCTCCTCCTGTTCAAGAGATTCATATTTTGCACGCACAAGCATAAGGTGAGCTGCCTCTAATCGTTTTTTTTTCTGATATAGATTGCTTGATACGGGCCAAATCCTCATCTACAGCAATGCGTAGAGAGGTAAATTCTTGGCTTTCTTTTACCAGAGAGGTAATTACAGTTCTGGCTCCTGCAGCCCCCAGAATCATCAGAGTGGCTAAAGTAACAGCCGTAATAGGCTCTCTCTTCCTTAAGTGTTTTTTTTGCAGTGTTCCTCACTTCCTTAACTGTTTTTTTTGCCATAGCATGTTGGATGTACATATACTCCTCAGAATGGTAAAGAATCCTAGGTATAATTACTACCTGTACACAAAAATCATGAGACGAGTTGAACAATTTCAAAGCTAAGCATGGAGTTACCCCCAGAGACGAACATACCCATCTGGTGTTATCTGCTGGTATTAACCATTTTTCTTTGTCTAATTGTGTAACATTTTCTGTAATATTGCATAGATGGAACTTCTCACCAGGGACCGTGCCTACGCACCTGCCATTCCCAGTTACTTCCGTTAACGTTATTCCTACATCCCTTCCCCAATTGCATTGTGGGGGATCGGTTTCGTTTGAACGGGTGGTTTCTCCCAGATCCCCCAATGGCGTCGTAATATGAGGGCCTTATATCAAGACATAACCAGCAAGGTCTAGGCACGTCTGTATTTGGTTGATTCAACAACTGATAACTAGCATTCATGATTCTCCATATGTTATTCCCGGTAACCCCTTCATTTCTAATCCCGTACTCCGGGTTTACTGATTTATTAGCAACCTCCAGTGGTTTAGGGCTATTAGGAGTTAGCATTCTAAAAGCTTGTAGGCTGAATCCTCAAAACACTCCCCGACAGTTTCTGATTTGGTCCCACCCGTTGGGGACTCTTAGTCTCTTCCTTCTTTATATTGATGATGCCTCCCCTATCAGTCCCCCAGCAGTAGTTATCTGCTGAACAACATGGTGATCTTCCCATCTAATCAGGCTCCATTTAAAAGGTTTGTGAGGGTGCGCAGACCCAGGAACAGTGTAAACAATCGTACCCATTACTATGTATCGCAAAAAAAATGGCTAGGGCCCATTTTCCAGAGTTCTTTACCTGGCCACGTAAGTCCCCACCGTTTCACTCTCTGCCTCGCTTGTCAGTTTGGTTGCAGCAAACTACAAGGTGCAGGTTCTTCTCGGCAGCAGCAGTGTTCTTCAGGGGAGTTTCTCAGGTAACCGCGACCTTTTTCTGATCAAACAGGGTCCCCTCTCCTCTTTTTTTTTTTTTACGATACATAGACAGTTAGACCATACTTATTGAGTTCGTTTCAACGTGAGCTTTAAGTCATCAGGGCCTGCGACCGCTTCCCATTTGCTTTTCTGGATCGGTCCTTTCAAGCGACTGGCATGCGTTCACCCCTTCTCAGCCATCCGGATAGCCGTCTCTGTGATAAGTAAAACAACATAGGGGCCTCCCCACCGCGGTGTTAAAGACGTTTCTTTCCATGTCTTAATTAGAACCCTATCTCCAGGTTGTATCCTATGGATTGCTATATCTAGCCACCAAGCCTTTCGCTTGCAACTCCCTCCGTCGGTTCATAAGCTGTATTAAATAAGGTTTTAATTGGATATCCTGTACCTGGGGGTGATCAGATGGCATCTCTAAATCATAAGGCATACCATACACCCTTTCAAAAGGTGAGATTCCGACATCGGCTCGGGGCTATGTCCGGATATTCAATAGAGCAAGCGGTAAACATTTCACCCAGGAGGTTTTAGTCTCTATCATAAGCTTTGTTAGTTGCTTTTTAATTTCACCATTCATTCGTTCTACCTTTCCCGAACTCTGAGGATGCCAGGGAATGTGATATTCCCATTTAATTCCCAGAGCCTTCATCGTGTCTTGGGATACCTTTGACACAAAGTGTGGGCCTCGATCAGAGTCAATTGCTTCTATTACCCTGTATCTGGGTATGATGCTTTCTAATAATATCTTTACCACGGTTTGAGCTGTGGCCCTTGCCGTAGGGAATGCTTCAACAAAGTTTGTGAGGTGGTCTACAATAACTAATAAGTATCTATATCGCCCCGTTTTTGGAAGTTCAGTAAAATCTAATTGAATCTTTGCAAAAGGTCGATGTGCCAATTCTCGTCCTCCTCCCGGGACCCTTTTTCTCATGTGTTGAGCATTTACCTTCCGACAAGTTATGCAATCATTTACGATCCTCTTTGCTATATTATAAATCCCTATACACATATAATATGTGGCAAATTGATCCACCAATGCCTGAGTACCCCAGTGCGTCTGTTCATGAAATCTCCGTAGCACCCTCATAGCTACTGATTTTGGTAACACTTCCCGTCCATCAGGCAGTACCCATTTCCCTTTACCGTTTTTTTTTTTTTTTTTTTTGAACCCCCATTTGTGTCATCTTGTCTTCTTCTGTAATAGTAAGAGTAAGGGGAGGGGAATGGGTCCATTCGACCACAGGGAGTTAGTCGGCCCGCACTTGTAGCAGTTTTTTATAAGGCGGGCTTTCTTCCTCAGAACAATTGCATTCAATCCCATCAACTCCCCATTCACTCCAGCAATCATAACATGGAAATTCCTTTAAGTCTTTCCCACAGTATTAAGTATTATATTAAGCACTATTATATATTATTATATTATTAATTATTATATTAATTACTATATATTAAGTATAAGTATTAAGTATTTCCCACAGTCTGGGCAATCTTCCCTCGTTCTTATAATTCTTATACTCATTAATGCTGCCCTTTTTGCATCCTGATCTCCTAGATTATTACCCCTAACCTGAGGAGTGAGGCCTTTTTGATGCTCTTTTATATGTACTACGGCAATTTCTTTGGGCTCTCTGATAGCTTGTAAAACCTGGGTAATCAATTCCTGATGTATTAAACCCTTTCCTTGTGAATTGATGAGCCCCCTTTCTTCCCATATTTTACCAAATGTATGTACTACCCCATAAGCATATTTTGAATCTGTATATATTGTACCGCTTTTATTTTTCAACAATTTTAGGGCCCGCAATATGGCATATAGCTCGCAAGCTTGGGCAGACCAGCTAGGACTCAAAGGTCCAGATTCCACTATCTCAAATGTTTTCCCGTTTACTAACGCGTATCCTGATTTTCGCTTTCCCTCGACTACTTTCGAGGAACCATCCACATATATCTGTTCACCTATGGGTAATTCCACTTCCTCTAGATCAGGTCTCAATTTCGTTTGCTCTTCTATATTTCGGAGGCAATCATGTCCTAAGGACTCATTTGGTTCCCCATAAAGAAATTGAGCAGGGTTCTGTAGGGAGGTTGTTCCTAATGTTAATTTTGGAGAGGAAATCAAAATTCCTTCATATTTTAATAATCTGGCGTCAGTGATCCATTTCTCTGCCTCCTGTTGCAGTACCCCGCATATATTGTGTAGAGATATTACTTTGATTTCCCCCGCAAAAGTGATCTTCTGTGCTTCTTCCACTAACAAGGCAGCAGCTACCACTACCTGCAAACAGTTTGGCCAACCCCGGCTAACCGGATCCAATAATTTAGACAAATAGGCCACAGGTTTTTTTTTTTACTCCCTGCCCGTTCTTGGGCCAGCACTCCGTATGCCGTGCCTTCTGCGCTGTTCACAAAAAAAAAAAAAAAAAAACAGCCTCCTTAAATCTGGTAAGCTTAACACTGGGGGGGGGGCGTACTAGTTCCTCCTTTAACTTGTTCAGTCGTTCCTCATCTTCTTTTGTCCATTTGAGTAATCCATCCTTATTCAGCTTGTTATATAAAAATTTAACCTTTCCACTATAATCTTCTATCCATTGTCTACAGTATCCGGTCAACCCTAACAGTTGCCGTACCTGCCTTTTAGTTCGTGGGGACACTAAAGCCAATATTCCACTGATTCTGCCTGGGTCTAACTTCTTAGTCCCCTTACTTAACTGGTGACCCAGGTACTTTATCTCTTGCTCCACAATTTGTAATTTTGCCCCTCCTTTTTCTTTTAAAGGGTACAGAGGGTACAGATTAACTCGATTCTCTGAGCCAATCCAAAGGCTTGCATATTAGCTCTCCTCTAAACAAAAAGGTTCCTTTGCATTTACATAAATGTTTAAGGCTTGGCAAACCCAGTCTTCAAACGACCCAAATATGGGCCAATAATTTGCCTACCTCCCCAAACTTCAACACAATAATGAATCATTTTTACTTTATCCTTTCCCCGCCTAAAAGGGGAATCACTCCAATTCTTAATCATTAACCCCAGTGGACTATCTGGGGGAATAGGGGGCAACCTAGCACTAGGCATTACCCCACCCATGGGACCAGAAGGCTTACTCTTCTTCTGTCCCATCTTCCGGAGTGCCTTCACACACACACAGAGCCGCTTCCCCCTGGTCGTGGCCCAGTCCCTCGCAGGATGTGGGAACCGCACTACTGAGGGGTCCGCACTCACTTCGACCGCAATTGGACGTCTCACACAGACGCACTCCGGGATCACCAACCCCAACCGAACGGATCACCGGCCTATACTTACCCACCCCGTGGGTCTTCGTTCGGTCTTCGTGCACAAAGATTGCTTGGGGTTACCGGTTTTATTTGCTTGTGCCTAATTTTGAGTTCGTCGGTGAAGGGCTCGAGCGGGATTTCCCGTTCCCGGGGCCGCCGAAATCGGCGGGGCGCCTCCCCTAGAGGGATTCCCAGTCAATCCGCCTTATCCGAGTCACGGCACCAAATTTGTTATAAGTGAGACCATACAAATTTCTTGGTCTATCAGAAATATTTTATTAATTAAGTAAGCAGGCACAAGCAAAACAGCGCCGGGCGGCTGGGGAGTCTCCGCTCCACCACAGCACGCAACTTTCCCTTTTCAGTGTCGCCGTTTTATAGCATCCAAGTTTCAGCTTGTCAGGACTTGTTGAACCTTCTGAAGCTGCGCAGTTCGTTGTTGGGGGTCGTTGTTTTTCTTTCAATGATCATGCGTTGTGCTCGTGTTCAAGGGGGAGGGTAGTGAAGCGGGAAACAGTATTTCACAGAGTCTTTGTTTTACCAAGGATGTTTATCCAACACCCCCTCCCCACTATCTACTTGCTTAGTCTTCCCCCTTAACAAGGTCGTAAATTGCAAAACCTTATCTTCTCAGCAGATTCTCTGAATTCCTTTTAAAGACAATGAACAAACACCCGCTAATTTATCACAATCGGCATACTTGCTGAGGGTGGACACTATTCCCTCATCAAGGTCGTCAATGAAGGTGTTGAACAAGACCGGACCCAGCACCGACCCCTGGGGAACGCCGCTAGTCACCCTCTGAGCTCGGCCAGTCAGCCAGTTCTCAACCCACCTTACTGTCCACTCGTCTATCCCACACTTTCTCAGCTTAGCTAGCAGGAAGTCGTGGAGACAGTATCAAAAGCCTTGCTAAAGTCAAGGTAGATGACATCCACTGCTCTCCCCCCATCTGCCCAGCTGGTGATGCCATCATAGAAGGCAACGAGGTTGGTTGAGTACAATTTCCCCTTGGTGAATCCATGCTGACTACTCCTCATAACCTTCTTCTCTTCCAGTTGCTTGGAGATGGCATCCAGAACAAGCTGTTCCAACACCTTTCCAGGGACAGAGGTGAGACTGACTGGCCTGTAGTTTCCCGGATCCTCCTTCTTGCCCTTCTTGAAGACCGGAGTGACATTGGCTATCCTCCAGTCCTCAGGCACCTCTCCTGTTCCCCAGGACCTTTCAAAGATGATAGAGTGGTTCAGCGATCACCTCCGCTAACTCCCTCAGCACACACGGATGCATCCCATCGGGACCCATGGATTTGTGTGCGTTGATCCCACTCAGACGCTCCCGAACCACTCCCTCCTCAACCAGAGGGGAGATCTCCACTTCCCAGACTCTTTCTCCTCCCTTCAGGGTCCAGGAGTCCCAGGGGGGAGTCTCTGAAGCAAAGACTGAAGCAAAGAAGGCATTCAGTATCTCCACCTTCTCAGCTTCCCCCGTTGCCAGGACATCCTCCTCGTTCAGCAAGGGACCCGCATTATCCCTAGACTTCCCTTTACTGTTTACATACTTAATAAAACCCTTCTTATTATCCTTTATCTCTTTTGCAAGCTTCACCTCCAGGTGGGCTTTAGCCTTCCTCATCGCGTCCCTGCAGGCCCTCACAACACTTCTATACTCCTCCCAAGAGGGCAGGCCCTTTTTCCACATTTCATAGACCTTCCTCTTCCTTTCGATCTTGTTGATGAGCTCCTTGCTCATCTACGCAGGTCTCCTGCCCCCCTTCCCCGATTTCCGACTCTTCGGGATGCACCGATCCTGAGCTTGGAAGAAGTGCTGTTTAAATGTTGCCCAGCTCTCACAAGCACCCTTGCCTTCTAGCAATCTAGCCCATGAGATACCCCCAAGCAGGTCCCGGAAGAGGTCGAAGTTGGCTCTCCAAAAGTCCAGGGTAGCAATACTACTTTTTGCCTTACTTCTTCCCCCAAGTTCCATCTTGAACTCCACCATCTCATGGTTGCTGCATCCCAAGCTGCCTCCAACCTTCACATCCCTAACAAGCCTATCCCTGTTGGTAAGAACAAGGTCCAGAAGCACCCCCCGCCTCTTCGGCTCCTCCACCACCTGCGTCAGAAAATTATCTTCAACACACTGAAAGAACCATTTGGACTGTGTGTGCCTGGCTGACTTGCTTTCCTAACAGATATTTAGATAATTGAAGTCCCCCATGAGAACCAGCACCCGGGATCGTGAGGCTACTTCCAGATGCTTGTAGAAGGCCTCATCGACCTCCTCCTCCTGATCTGGTGACCTGTAGTACACCCCCACAACAGTGTCCCCCATACCAGCCCACCCCTTAATTCTCACCCACAAGCTCTCCACTTGTTCTTCACCCTCCCCCAGGTGGAGCTGGGTACATTCTAATTGCTCCCTCACATAAAGGGCAACTCCTCGCCCTCGCTTCCCCAGCCTGTCTTTCCTAAAAAGAACATGGCCCTCCATGACAGCATTCCAGTCATGCGAGCTGTCCCACCACGTCTCTGTGATTGCAATGAGATCGTGGCCTCCAAACCGTACACAGATCTCGAGCTCATCCTGTTTATTTCCCATGCTTTTCACATTGGTATACAGGCACTTTAGGGAAGCGGCAGGCTCAGTTACCCCTAGAGGGATGCAAGAAGAAGATTCCAGACAGGGTATTGGGAATATTACCTTCTCTGAGGAGCCCTCGGACAATCCTATTGGACAACTCAGAGGTTTTTCCCTACTATCTTCATCAGTGTCAGCAGTGACAACTCCCCCCAGCCCTTCTCTGTCACTTTTAGCTCCCCTCCCTTCCCCCGTCAAACCTAGTTTAAAGCCCTGGTAATAAGTCCAGAGAGCTTGCTCCCCAATATACTTGTGCCCCACTTGCTGAGCCGGAGTCCCTAAGCAGCCCACATACCCGGCTTCTCAAAGGACTGCCCAAGATCAAAATACCCAAAGCCTTGGTCCAGATACCACCCCCTCAGCCAGTCATTTACCTGTCCCAAGTTAGTGGGACAGTTAAGTGTTCAGTCCTAACACTAATGATGCACAGTAGGCTGCATCACTTCACTGAGCCAATTTGTGCCATTTCTTAAGAAATCAGAAGGAAAAAGGGATGGGGAAACAAATATAAAGAATGTCTAAAATAAATAAATTGAGCAGATACCATAGCTGTTTGTGAAGAAGCTGTTAAAAGGCTGTTTCCAAATGAAAAGGGTCAGTTCCCAGAAAGACGCACCGGAAAACTTAGCATTGCATTGAAGTGCAAGCTTTCCTACAGAGAGTGAATCCTTTATGGGAAGCGTTAGCAGGAAAGAAAAGTAGACAGAACATATGTTCACTCTATATCAGGGCATTACACTAAAGGTTACACTTTAAAAGGCCACAGTCAGACAGTTTAATGCCCGCTTTAACCCCTAGTCTTAGAGGAGAATACAGGCACATCTGAGAATTCAAAGGTTTAATTGATGCCCCTGATTTAGGAGTCTCCCAGACCCCATCAGAGGAAAGCACCAGATACAGGCATGTAGCTGGAAGTCAGCTTGAATACAGCTTTGTGTCTGTATTGATCTTTCAAAAGATGTGCAGAGATCGATCTTATCTCCAGAAACACAGAAGAGCTGATGTTATAAATTACTCTTTTAGCCAGAAAGAATTAGTTTATTGAGTAAGCGATCAGCAAGCAAAACAGCGCTGGGCGGCCGGGGAGTCCATGCTCCTCCAAACGGCGCGCGCCCTCCCCCTTTCGCAGTCCCCTTTTATCATCAGGTTCTTCCGGGGTTACGTGGCCCCTTTCTAGTACTGCGGCTGCATCGATTGTTGCTAGGGGGTCGTCTCTGTCCCTCTGGTGGTCGCGCAGATGAAGGCAGTAGTCTTCCTCTGCTTAGTTTGCAGCATTTCTCCTCCTTATTTGGTCATATTAGTTTTTCTTAAGATAGGGCGGTGGGTTATCGGGTTGGCAATTGTACTGTTTACACAAAGTTCTCTCAACCGTATATCCGAGACATCAACAGGCAGGATGTCTCAAGGTTTTTACTGCCGCTTGAACAACTCCTTTTGTTCTCTTCTTAATATAGCCATGAAAAATAATGAACAAACATTTCTTATACATCACAATCCCTCCTTTTTCTTTTAGCTAGTTATTTTGTTCATTAATTCCCGGTATGCCTGACTACTGACCATTAAAGTTTCTGCATCCTCATCCATAGTTACAGGCTCATATTTAGCACGGATAAGCATCAAATGCGCTGCCTCTAAACGGCTTTTTACAATCGCGATTACTCGGTTGAAAATACATGGTCCAAAGATTAGCCCTAACACTTAATAACAACAAGGGTCCTGCTATTGTTGACAGCAAAGTTGTAAGCCAAGGTGAATAATTAAACCAAGATTCGTACCAATTCTGCCTGGCTTCATTCTCTCGTTTTCTCTTTTCCAATCCTTCTCTGAGTTTCATCATTGTATCCCTCACTACTCCAGTGTGGTCTGCATATACACAGCACTCTTCAGAATGGTACAGAATTCTTGGTACATTTATTACCTGTATACAGAAATCTTGAGACACATTAAAGAGTTTGAGTGATAAGCAAGGAGTAACACCCGTCGATGAACAGACCCATCTAGTGTTATCTGCTGGTATTAACCATTTTTCTTTGTCTAATTGTGTAACATTTTCTGTAATATTGCATAGATGGAACTTCTCACCAGGGACCGTGCCTACGCACCTGCCATTCCCAGTTATTTCCATTAATATTATTCCTACATCCCTTCCCCAATTGCATTGTGGGGGATCGGTTTCGTTTGAACGAGTGGTCTCTCCCAGATCCCCCAATGGCGTCGTAATATGGGGGCCTTATATCAAGACATAACCAGCAAGGTCTAGGCACGTCTGGATTTGTTTGATTCAACAACTGATAACTAGCATTCATGATTCTCCATATGTTATTCCTGGTCACCCCTTCATTTCTAATCCCGTACTCCGGGTTTACTGATTTATTAGCAACCTCCAGTGGTTTAGGGCTATTAGGAGTTAGCATTCTAAAAGCTGGTGTAGGCTGAATCCTCAAAACACTCCCCGACAGTTCCTGATTTGGTCCCACCCGTTGGGGACTCTTAGTCTCTTCCTTCTTTATATAGATGATGCCTTCCCTATCAGTCCCCTAGCAGTAGTTATCTGCTGAACAACATGGTGATCTTCCCATCTAATCAGGCTCCATTTAAAAGGTTTGTGAGGGTGCGCAGACCCAGGAACAGTGAAAACAATCGTACCCATTACTATGTATCGCAAAAAAATGGCTAGGGCCCGTTTTCCGGAGTTCTTTACCTGGCCACGTAATTCCCCACCGTTTCACTCTCTGCCTCGCTTGTCAGTTCGGTTGCAGCGAACTACAAGGTGCAGGTTCTTCTCGGCAGCAGCAGTGTTCTTCAGGGGAGTTTCTCGGGTAACCGCGACCTTTTTCTGATCAAACAGGGTCTCCTCTCCCCCTTTTTTTACGATACATAGACAGTTAGACCATACTTATCGAGTTCGTTTCAACGTGAGCTTTAAGTCATCAGGGCCTGCGACCGCTTCCCATTTGCTTTTCTGGATCGGTCCTTTCACGCGACTGGCATGCGTTCACCCCTTCTCAGCCGTCCGGATAGCCGTCTCTGTGGTAAGTAAAACAACATAGGGGCCTTCCCACCGCGGTGTTAAAGACGTTTCTTTCCATGTCTTAATTAGAACCCTATCTCCAGGTTGTATCCTATGGATTGCTATATCTAGCCACCAAGCCTTTCGCTTGCAACTCCCTCCGTCGGTTCATAAGCTGTATTAAATAAGGTTTTAATTGGATATCCTGTACCTGGGGGTGATCAGATGGCATCTCTAAATCATAAGGCATACCATACACCCTTTCAAAAGGTGAGATTCCGACATCGGCTCGGGGCTGTGTCCGGATATTCAATAGTGCAAGCGGTAAACATTTCACCCAGGAGGTTTTTGTCTCTATCATAAGCTTTGTTAGTTGCTTTTTAATTTCACCATTCATTCGTTCCACCTTTCCAGAGCTTTGAGGGTGCCACGGAGTCTGATATTCCCAATCTGTCCCCAAAGCTTTCATAGTTTCTTGGGACACTTTCGATACAAAGTGCGGACCTCGGTCAGAATCAATTGTTTCTATAATCCCGTATCTCAGGATAATATTTTCTAATAGTATTTTCACCACGGCATGGGCCGTTGTCCTCATTGTTGGGAAAGCTTCGACAAAGTGCATGAGATGGTCTACAATCACTAATAAGTATTTGTACCTTCCTACTTTTGGAAGCTCTGTGAAATCCAGCTGGATTTTGGCAAAAGGTCGGTGCGCCAATTCTCGACCTCCTAACACTCTTTTTCTCATATGCTGGGCGTTCACTCTCCTACCGACAAGGCAATCATTCACAACTCGTTTTGCTACATTGTATATTCCAATACATATATACTTTGTAGCAAATTGATCCACTAGGGCTTGAGCTCCCCAATGAGTGTTTTCATGAAACCTCCGTAGCACTCTCAAAGCTGCAGACTTAGGGAGCATCTCCCATCCATCGGGCAATACCCATTTACCCTCATCTGTCTCTTTTATACCCATTTGAGCCATTTTATCCTTTTCTGGCTGCGTAAAGCAGAGCAATGTATATATGGGCCCGTGCAAGTAGCAATGCAGATTTTTCCCTTCCTCCTTTTCCCAGAACGAGCAACTACATTGTATGGCATCAAAACCAAAATCCTTCCAGCAATCATAACATGGAAATTCCTTTAAGTCTTTCCCACAGTATTAAGTATTATATTAAGTATTATTATATATTATTATATTATTAATTATTATATTATTATATATTAAGTATTAAGTATAAGTATTAAGTATTTCCCACAGTCTGGGCAATCTTCCCTCATTCTTATAATTCTTATACTCATTAATGCTGCCCTTTTTGCCTCCTGATCCGCTAGATTATTACCCCTAACCTGAGGGGTGAGGCCTTTTTGATGCCCTTTTATATGTACTACGGCAATTTCTTTGGGCTCTCTGATAGCTTGTAAAACCTGGGTAATCAATTCCTGATGTATTAAACCCTTTCCTTGTGAATTGGTGAGCCCCCTTTCTTCCCATATTTTACCAAATGTATGTACTACCCCATAAGCATATTTTGAATCTGTATATATTGTACCGCTTTTATTTTTCAACAACTTTAGGGCCCGCAATATGGCATACAGCTCGAAAGCTTGGGCAGACCAGCTAGGGCTCAAAGGTCCAGATTCCACTATCTCAAATGTTTTCCCGTTTACTAACGCGTATCCTGATTTTCGCTTTCCCTCGACTACTTTCGAGGAACCATCCACATATATCTGTTCACCGATGGGTAATTCCACCTCCTCTAGATCAGGTCTCAATTTCGTTTGTTCTTCTATATTTCGGAGGCAATCATGTCCTAAGGACTCATTTGGTTCCCCATAAAGAAATTGAGCAGGGTTCTGTAGGGAGGTTGTTTCTAATGTTAATTTTGGAGAGGAAATCAAAATTCCTTCGTATTTTAATAATCTGGCGTCAGTGATCCATTTCTCTGCCTTCTGTTGCAGTACCCCGCATATATTGTGTAGAGATATTACTTTGATTTCCCCCGCAAAAGTGATCTTCTGTGCTTCTTCCACTAACAAGGCAACAGCTACCACTACCTGCAAACAGTTTGGCCAACCCCGGCTAACCGGATCCAATAATTTAGACAAATAGGCCACAGGTTTTTTACTCCCTGCCCATTCCTGGGCCAGCACTCTGTATGCGGTGCCTTCTGCACTGTTCACAAAAAAAAAAACACAACGGCCTCCTTAAATCTGGTAAGCTTAACACTGGGGGGCGTACTAGTTCCTCCTTTAACTTGTTCAGTCGTTCCTCATCTTCCCGAGTCCATTTCAGCAACCCGTCTCTAGTCAGTTTTTCATAGAGAAATTTTACCTTTCCACTATAATCCTCTATCCATTGTCTACAATAGCCTATTAATCCTAGTAATTGCCGTACCTGCCTTTTAGTTCGCAGGGACGCTAAAGCCAATATTCCACTGATTCTGCCTGGGTCTAACTTCTTAGTCCCCTTACTTAACTGGTGACCCAGGTACTTTATCTCTTGCTCCACAATTTGTAATTTTGTCCCTCCTTTTTCTTTTAAAGGGTACAGAGGGTACAGATTAACTCGATTCTCTGAGCCAATCCAAAGGCTCGCATATTCGCTCTCCTCTAAACAAAAAGGTTCCTTTGCATTTACATAAATGTTTAAGGCTTGGCAAACCCAGTCTTCAAACGACCCAAATATGGGCCAATAATTTGCCTACCTCCCCAAACTTCAACACAATAATGAATCATTTTTACTTTATCCTTTCCCCGCCTAGAAGGGGAATCACTCCAGTTCTTAATCATTAACCCCAGCGGACTATCTGGGGGAATAGGGGGCAACCTAACACTAGGCATTACCCCACCCATGGGACCAGAAGGCTTACTCTTCTTCTGTCCCATCTTCCGGAGCGCCTTTCACACACACAAGCAGCCGCTTCCCCCTGGTCGTGGCCCAGTCCCTCACGGGATGTGGGAACCGCACTACTGAGGGGTCCGCACTCACTTCGTCCGCAATTGGACGTCTCACACAGACGCACTCCGGGATCATCAGCCCCAACCGAACGGATCACCGGCCTATACTTATCCACCCCGTGGGTCTTCGTTCGGCCTTTGTGCACAAAGATTACCTAGGGGTTTTGCCGGCTTTATTTGCTTGCTGCATGAAATTTAGGGTTCGCCGGTAAAGGGTTCGAACGGGAATAGTCCCGGCAAAGGCCGCCGAAATCGGCGGGGCGCCCCCCTCGATAGGTTTCCCGATCAAATTGCCTCTATCCGAGTCACGGCACCAAATTTGTTATAAATTACTCTTTTAGCCAGAAAGAATTAGTTTATTGAGTAAGCGATCAGCAAGCAAAACAGCGCTGGGCGGCCGGGGAGTCCATGCTCCTCCAAACGGCGCGCGCCCTCCCCCTTTCGCAGTCCCCTTTTATCATCAGGTTCTTCCGGGGTTACGTGGCCCCTTTCTAGTACTGCGGCTGCATCGATTGTTGCTAGGGGGTCGTCTCTGTCCCTCTGGTGGTCGCGCAGATGAAGGCAGTAGTCTTCCTCTGCTTAGTTTGCAGCATTTCTCCTCCTTATTTGGTCATATTAGTTTTTCTTAAGATAGGGCGGTGGGTTATCGGGTTGGCAATTGTACTGTTTACACAAAGTTCTCTCAACCGTATATCCGAGACATCAACAGGCAGGATGTCTCAAGGTTTTTACTGCCGCTTGAACAACTCCTTTTGTTCTCTTCTTAATATAGCCATGAAAAATAATGAACAAACATTTCTTATACATCACAGCTGATACCAGTCCTGAGGAATTCAACCCGAATGGCATTACCTGGTGCTTCAGAGTTGTCAGGCTCAGGTTCAAGCTGCTTATGAAACTGTGCATGCAAGTGATCTAATTATGCATGCAAATACCTCGTTAGTGCTCCAGCTGATTATTTGCCTGTGTAATTCCTGTAGTAAAGAAGAGCATATTATAGTCAAGCATTTTTATACATGCAGTTCTAAAAGGCTGAAGCTCATCAAGAAAACAATTTCTTCTCCAAGGACGATAAAACTGAAGAACAGCAGAAGCAGCAGCTGTATGATCATCCAGAGGGGGTTGGGGCCACCTGCTCTGAAAGACCAGAGACCTTGCAATTAAAGCAAAATCTGCTCAGAGGGCAGGGAAAGTTTCTTATTGATTCTCAGTGGTTAAAAGTTGGTGCACACCAAGGAGCACGAGAGCTTCAACCCTTCCAGAACTCTGAATATTTTCTCTAGATACATGCTAGCCCCTTTGTAATCCTCTGGAATTCTTGGCTTTAATAATAGACCAGGGAATTACTGTCACTGATTTCAGAGGACTGTATGGAAATATGCTTCCTTTAATATATTTTAGATTCTACGCCCACCTTCAGCAGATATCCTCTTAACCTCACGTTAAAGAGGAAGGGGGAGTGGATGTTCAGGCAAAGACCTGACTTCTTTCTATTTACCTGTTTGCAGTGTTCAGGAATGCAGCCTTGAGCCTAAATCAGGTTTCTACATTTTAACTGTCAGTTGATACCTGATTCATACCCCAAGGATACTTCTCCATCCACTTATTTTCTAAATTGGAAATGTATGTTGGTTGCAGTTTCAGCTCAGTTTTCTAAAGATTGTTTCAGAAAATATTGCAGAAGATTAAATTCTTTTAATTATTTTTCAGATTGATTTATTCTGAAGTTCATAGATGGGGGCTGCTCTGTATTCAGTGTTTCTATAAATGGGGAAATAATAAAAAATAAAATAACAAACAATAAAATTCTTCTTTGTCACAGTTGTTGCATTGTTTATCACATCTGTTTTTTTCACCTTGCACACAGCAGATATCAATAATTAATGTCTGAGTGAAAGCACTTCTGTAAAAGTTTATTTACCTCATATCATTAGCAATAGATCACTTTCAAACATCTTTAGAATCTCCCTTTGTATTTCATGATCTTGATTGTTATCCTCATTTCAATAAAACAGATTTATTAAAAAAAAAAAGAAGAGAGAAACTTAGGCAGCTCAAATAGCACAACTCACGAAGAAGAATGTAATTCAAGTGTAAATACATTGCCAGCATTTGCAAATAGATCTCATGTATAAATCAAAACCCAAGGACAACATTTTCAATGGCTTTGTAGTGTGTTAGAAACGTAATTCCCATTTTGTAGAATTAGACACCTGATGCTATGCAAGACTCATATTTCAGCCCCAGGACACCTAGAGAAAGGTTTAAAACCTGGAAATAGACCTTATGCACAGATTTACTGGAAGGAGAGATGCAATACTGACCCTGCAATTCAGACCATAAATTAACATGAGTATCATGCAACCACACAGAGCATTTACATCATGGCCATGCGTTGCCCACATGGTGCCTAGGAGGTTTAGGTCCTTCAGTACAATGGCTGCAATCAGGGACAGGGGAGCACCCCCACTTGGTGCCAGTACTGGGTTGGGTGCAGGGTGCAGATGCCTGGCTCAGGCTCGCAGATTAGTGTCTCCCTTTGCTCTGGGTTCAGAGCTCAGGCTTATTCGTCAGGTGCTCACATCTCTTCCAAAGACCTGAGCGAGGATAGGGCTTTTCTTTTAGAACAGGACTGGTAGAGAATCACAGAATCGTCTAAGTTGGAAGAGACCTCCAAGATCACCTAGTCCAACCTCTGACCTAACAATAACAAGTCCTCCACTAAACCATATCACTAAGCTCAACATCTAAACGTCTTTTAAAGACCTCCAGGGATGGTGACTCAACCACTTCCTTGGGCAGCCTATTCCAATGCCTAACAACCCTTTCAGTAAAGAAGTTCTTCCTAATATCCAACCTAAACCTCCCCTGACACAACTTTAGCCCATTCCCCCTCGTCCTGTCACCAGGCACGTGGGAGAATAGACCAACCCCCACCTCGCTACAGCCTCCTTTAAGGTAACTGTAGAGAGCGATGAGGTCGCCCCTGAGCCTCCTCTTCTCCAGACTGAACAAGCCCAGCTCCCTCAGCCGCTCCTCGTAAGACTTGTTCTCCAGACCCCTCACCAGCCTCGTCGCCCTTCTCTGGACTCTCTCGCGCACCTCGACGTCCTTCTTGTAGCGAGGGGCCCAAAACTGAACACAGCACTCGAGGTGCGGCCTCACCAGAGCTGAGTACAGGGGCACAATCACTTCCCTAGACCTGCTGGCCACACTGCTTCTTATACAGGCCAGGATGCTGTTGGCCTTCTTGGCCACCTGAGCACACTGCTGGCTCATATTCAGCCGACTATCAACCAGTACTCCCAGGTCCTTCTCGGCCAGGCAGCTTTCCAACCACTCATCTCCCAGCCTGTAGCGCTGCTTGGGGTTGTTGTGCCCCAGATGTAGGACCCGTCACTTGGCCTTGTTGAACTTCATACAGTTGACCTCAGCCCATCGGTCCAGCCTATCCAGATCCTCCTGCAGAGCCTTCCAACCCTCGAGCAGATCGACACACGCACCTAACTTGGTGTCATCTGCAAACTTACTGAGGGTGCACTCAATCCCCTCATCCAGATCATCGATAAAGATATTGAAGAGGACTGGCCCCAGCACTGAGCCCTGGGGGACTCCACTAGTGACTGGCCTCCAACTGGATTTACATCCATTCACCACAACTCTTTGGGCCTGGCTATCCAGTCAGTTTTTAACCCAGCAAAGCGTACGCCAGTCCAAGCCACGAGCAGCCAGTTTCTTGAGGAGAATGTTGTGGGAAACGGTGTCAAAAGCCTTACTGAAGTCAAGGTAGACCACATCCACAGCCTTTCCCTCATCCACCAAGCGCGTCACTTGGTCATAGAAGGAGATCAGGTTCGTCAAGCAGGACCTACCTTTCATAAACCCATGCTGACTGGGCCTGATCGCCTGGTTGCCCTGCAAGTACCCCGTGATGACACTCAAGATAATCTGCTCCATGAGCTTCTCTGGCACTGAGGTCAAACTAACAGGCCTATAGTTCCCCGGGTCTACCCTCCGGCCCTTCTTGTAGATGGGCGTCACATTTGCTAGCCGCCAGTCGACTGGGACCTCCCCTGATAGCCAGGACTGCCGATAAACGATGGAAAGCGGCTTGGCCAGCTCCTCCGCCAGTTCTCTCAGTACCCTCGGGTGGATCCCATCTGGCCCCATCGATGTGCGTACATCCAAGTGCTGTAGCAGGTCGCCAACCATTTCCTCGTGGATGATGAGGGCCACATCCTGCTCCCCATCCCCTTCCACCAGCTCAGGGTACTGGGTATCCAGAGAACAACTGGTCTTGCTGCTAAAGACTGAGGCAAAGAAGGCATTAAGCACCTCAGCTTTTTCCTCATCTCTTGTCACTAAGTTTCCCCCCGCATCCAGTAAAGGATGGAGATTCTCCTTAGTCCTCCTTTTTGTGTTGATGTATTTGTAAGAACTCTTTTTGTTACCTTTAACAGCAGTAGCCAGATTGAGCTCCAGATGAGCTTTGGCCCTTCTAATTGTGTCCCTGCACAGCCTCGCAACATCCTTATAGTCCTCCTGAGTGGCCCGCCCTCTTCTCCAAAGATTATAAACCCTCTTTCTTCTCCTAAGCTTGAACCACAACTCTCTGTTCAGCCAGGCCGGTCTTCTTCCGCGCCGGCTCGTCTTTGGGCCCGTGGGGACAGACCGCTCCAGAGCCATTAAGATTTCCTTCCTGAAGAGTGCCCAGCCTTCCTGGACTCCTTTGCCCTTCAGAACCTCCTCCCAAGGGACTATGCCAACCAGTGTCCTGAACAGCTCAAAGTCAGCCCTCTGGAAGTCCAATACAGTGGTTTTACTGGTCCCCTTCCTGACTTCGCCAAGAATAGAGAACTGAACCATTTCGTGGTCACTCTGCCCAAGACAGCTCCCGACCACCACATCTCCCACCAGTCCGTCACTGTGAACAGAAGGTCTAGCGGGGCACCTCCCCTGGTAGGCTCTCTAACCAGCTGCATCAGGAAGCTATCTTCCACGCTCTCCAGAAACCTCCTAGACTGCTTTCTCTGGGCTGTGTTGTGCTTCCAGGATATGTCTGGGAAGTTGAAGTCCCCCACGAGGACAAGAGCCGACGATTTCGCGGCTTCTGCCAGCTGCCTGTAGAACTCCTCATCAGTCTCCTCATCCTGGTTCGGTGGTCTATAACAGACCCCCACCAGGATGCTTGCCTTGTTGGCCTTCCCGCTGATCCTAACCCATAGGGACTCAACCTTATCATTCCCAGCCTCAAGTTCCCCAACATCTAAAGACTCCCTAATATAGAGAGCCACACCACCACCCCTTCTGTGCTGCCTGTCCCTTCTGAAGAGCCTATAGCCAGCCATTGCAGCACTCCAGTCATGAGTGGTCCCACCACGTTTCCGTGATGGCAACCAAGTCATAGCCTTCCCGCTGCACGATGGCCTCCAGCTCCTCCTGTTTGTTACCCATGCTGCGTGCTTTAGTGTAGATGCACTTCAGTTGGGCCATTGCCTTCTCCCCTTGCCTTGCCATTGTTCCCCCTGGCACAGTTCCAACAAGCCTTCTTTCAGCCCCGTCCCCCTTCTTTCCTAGTTTAAAGCCCTCTCAACGAGCCCTGCCAGCTCCTGGGCTAGGATCCGTTTTCCCCTTAGAGATAGGGACCTGTCTGCAGCCATCAGGCCGGGTGCCAAGTAAAGCGCCCCATGGTCAAAAAAACCCTAAAATTTCTGTGTTGGCACCAGCCTCTGAGCCACGTGTTAATCAGGTGGGCTTTCCGTGTCCACTCTGTACCCCTCCCTGCCACTGCAGGGTGTTGTGGTTTAACCCGGCTGGCAGCTAAACACCACACAGCCGTTCGCTCACCCTCCCCCCTCCCTCTCTGGGATGGGGGGAGAGAAACGGGAAAGTGAAGCCTGTGAGTTGAGATAAAGACAGTTTATTAAGACAGGAAAATAATAATAACAATAATAATAATAATAGTGATAATGATAATAGTATTAACAATAATAATGTGTAAGAAACAAGTGATGCACAATGCAATTGCTCACCACCCGCTGGCCGATGCCCAGCCTATTCCCGAGCAGCCGGCCCCCCCACCCCGGCCAGCCACCCCTATATATTGTTTAGCATGACGTCAGATGGTATGGAATACCCCTTTGGCCAGTTTGGGTCAGCTGTCCTGGGTCTGTCCCCTCCCAGCTCCTGCTGCACCCCCAGCCTGCTCGCTGGCAGGACAGAGCAAGAAGCCGAAAAGTCCTTGGCCTGGTGTAAACACTGCTCTGCAACAATTAAAACATCAGCATGTTATCAGCGCTCTTCTCATCCTAATCCAAAACATAGCACCCTACCAGCTACTATGAGCTACTTAACTCTGTCCTAACTGGAACCAGGACACAGGGATAGACGAAAACACCACCTGTACTCCCGCTCCATCCACTAACCGTCCCAGTCCCCTAAAGTCCCATTTGATAGCCTTCAGGCTTCTCTCTTTAATATCATCACTGCCAGCCTGGACTATCAAAAGAGGGTAGTAGTCAGAGGGGCGAACCAGGTTGGGAAGCTCCCTGGCAATATCCCTGACCCCGGCCCCAGGGAGGCAGCAGATTTCCCTTCGGGTAGAGTCAGGTCGACAAATAGGGCCCCCTGTTCCCCTGAGAAGGGAGTCGCCTACTACGATCACCCTTCTGTCTTTCTTGGTGGAGGCAGTCTTGAGGCGTGGAGTTGACCTCCTCGCCCTAGGCATCCTCCTGGGTAGACTTTCTACCTCATCTTCACCCACCGGTCTCTCAAGCTCCAGGGCCTCAAATCTGTTACGTATGGACACCTGGGAAGGTGGGGCCGGTAGGGGGGGGGTGTTGCCTGAAAGGTCGAGCAGGGACCTGTCTCCATTCTTCCTCAACTCCTATGTCCCCTCCCTCTGCCCGACAGGGCAGGGGGTCCACCCCCATTTGGGGTGTCTCACCCCGGTACCTCTCCTTCAGGCCCTGCAAGGAGTCGCTCCACCAGTCTATCTCCTGCTCACACTCCCTGATAGCCCTCAACCTCTCCACCTCCTCCCTGAGCTCTGACACCAGGCCATCCACCTGCTTGCACCTCACACACACAGTCCCTCTGCCTCCCTCAGATGGCAGCAACAGGCTCAGACAGTCCCTGCATCCAGAGACCTGAACTGCCGCATTTTTGAGCAGGGAGTCAGTCTGGGTGGTTACAGACTTTCTAGAGTGAGCAGTCTGCCTGGCGTAGACCATTGCAGCCCAGCTAGCGGTCAACAGCCGTTAGAGGAGTTGTTCGTATGGGCGGGGGGGGGGGAACTTTCTGCCCTGCCTGGGAGTACTGCCACGCCACGCCCTTCTGATGCACCACACCCTGTTCGCCGCGCTCCCTAGGGGCTGCTTTTGAACGGCCGGGGAGGGGGCGCTGCTGGCTCCGCCTACGCCTCGTCAGCCTCCCTCGCGAGGGCTGCCGGGTCCTGGCGGCTCCCTCGAGTGGCCTCGATGCCGGAAAAAAAGCCCCGCCTGTCCTGATCCCCCGCTCCGCTGCAGAACGCGTCTGCCCCGGACGCAAGAAGGTGGTGAGAACAGCCCTCCTTTGTATTAATGTCAAAGATCCCAAGCAGAGGAGTAGATTAGTGTTTCATCCCAGACTGTCCGTTCCTTTACCCCAGGAGAACTACCTAAAAGCCTTTGGTACTGGCTAGAGGGGGTGATCACTGTCCCCTGTTGAAACTGTGCAGAAAGGAAGGATGCTAGAAACCACTGAGCTAGGGAGAGATGAGGATCTCAAGCATGACTGAGTGCCTTGAGGCAAGTTTGCTCTGTTTGTCATCTTACTCATCCACTTCATTTTCCATTGTGTTCTTGGAAGTGAGAATTTGTGGAAAAGAGAATGCAGAAAGGTAGAGAAATCGCACCCCCAAAAGGAGCCCAGTGTTTATTAGGAGCTGGATTTCTGCCTGGAAGTGAAAGAGGGGTAGGTGTTTCCATTGTACGATGCATCTTTTCAGCAGACCAGACAGTGCTGGTGGGATCTCTTTCTTAGAAAGGATGGGGAGTATCTATGCAAATATGCAAACACCATAAGAAATGCTAATATGCTGAAGAGCTGTGTGAAACAAACACAGCTTATTTAGAACAAGTGTATATTTGTAGAAGGTGATGACATTATTTCAAATTTGTCAGATTCAGAAATTTTAAGATTTTTATTTATTTATTTTTCATCTTTGCTGGACCTTTTACAGAATTGTTGATAGTACTCCTGATAAATTTATCTGAAAACTGTAAAAAATCCCAGCAAGCACAGAGGCAATCTTTTCTCCTGAGGATGATAGCTCAAAAGCAGTGTGTTGATGACTGTAGAAGTGATACATTGCCTTAGGAAGCAGAATGTTCTATATTGATAATACAGATTTGGACTTGGGAAATTTGAACATATATTTTACTTTCAGCTTGGTAGCACATAGATTCAATAGCCATGCTTAGCTTCCTCAGTGTCCCTGACACTGTACAGTTGCAGCATAAACAACATATATTACTACAAATGACTCAGAGTCCATATTCTTAAAAGCCAGATGTTAAAAACAAAATTATCTACTTATAATGTGGGAAAGTGAGGTATAGTGAGAGTTAATTCTTCAACCACAAACTCAAAGGGTATGTTTAACAGAGACGGAAACAGACTAGTTTTCCCATGTCTAGGCCTAATACCTTTAAGATCTTCCTCTTTTTTTTATAGTTTCAGTTCTAAACATATTCTTGAAACAAACAAACAAACAAACATTGTTGTTTTTTAACATATTCTTTGACATAAGCATTGTTCAAATGCATTTTCTCTAAGCCCACCCTCAGTGCAGTGGTTTGTATTTACCATTCCTTTTAATCATGTTGTAGGTATGCTCAAGGAGAATGCTAGACTTCTTAGAAACTAATTGGTGAACGTCTTTAAATGAATTTTCCCCTTTCGTTTTATCTTTATTTTGTTTCAAGTATTTTGAGTCTTTTCTGGCAGGCTTGCTGCCTTTTGGACTGTTCTTTGCTTCCTGTGGAAAATACATGTAGTTTGTTTTGGTTCCTTTCTTTTCTTGCTTGTAATAAAAGGGTGTCTGAATAACATAATGAGGCTTTTCCAAGTCTAATTTTTATGTCACAAATGAAATTAAAATTGCATCCCACCAAAATAATTAAGTATGAACTAGGCACTGCTTCAGCTGTATGCAGCAATGAATCTAGATATACCCACATTTTAGACCATGTATTCTTGAGAGCCATTAGAAGAAGTTGTATACGAGGAAAAAAAAACCACATTACAATTCCTTCTGTCTAAATTTCTCTTATGGACAGAGTTTATCATTTCCCATGTATCTAAAGCCATGTTACATATAGGTCAAGAAAGAACTGTTTAATTTTCTCCTACACCAATGAGAAACAGAAAATAGATGTAAATTCTCTTTTGTCTATGGTAGAAATAGCATTTTGCAAAAACATTGCCTTGAGGATCTTTTGCTTTATCATAGCTATATAAATATGGAGAAAGTGGTAAAGATAATTTTATCTCTTTTGGCAGGACTACTAGAACTTGCCCTGGCACACTGGGGCCAAAATATTTGACTACTAGTGCACTGCATGTGTTAAAGGCACAGAAGTGTGGATGCCTCACAAAAAAAAAAAAAAAAAAAAGAAGCTTTTTGTTTTGGAAAGAATATGCTCTGCCTCTGAGTTTAAGAAGAATTAATACCGCAGTGGAGTTTGCATATGTGCTTTTTAGACAATCTTATTATCTGTGGCTTAAAACAGATAATAGCCTGTCTTTAAGGCACACATACAATTTTCATCTGTAAGAGGAAGGTAAACAGACTTAAATAGGCAATATTTTCCCTAACTTTAGAAAGCTCAACATTTGAGACTCTTTGACATCCAGGACTTGTTTCAAATGTCAAGCCCCAGTTCTTGTTCTGGCTTGTGATCTGGGAAAAGCCTGTCCTCCACATCCATAACTATGGCATGATTTCCTCTTCCATGTGACACCATTTATGGCATCTGAGCTGTGTGTTTCAGTAGTGAGGAAATTGCAAGGACTATTAGACTGAAGAACAATAGATGGTAGAAGGTGAACATCATGATATATTCCTCCATTGTCAAAGTGAGCCTTCAGAAATTTTGGTAAGAGAGATGAAAAAGTATTATCTGATCACTTTTCTGGTGGATATCTGGTTTGAGGAAAGTATTGACATTCTTCTGTGAAGTTCCAGTGTGGAGTATTGCCATATTCAGGCCCTTTGAAACACTGAACAGGAGAATTTCTAGTGGAAGCAATAGTCACAGCAGAGTAACTCATGCATGCAGCTGCTTTCGTTCCTTGTGGAAAACAAAATATAGAGGTTTGATGTGGTTCAAAGTGTCCGAAAAATTTCTCTTGAAGACACTCCCTTATGAAAATTTTATTCCTTTATCCAGTAAAACAGTTTTCAGGACAGAAGAGTCACGTCCATTCCCTACACCAGCTTCCATCAGGCATTACAGTATTTACAAAAGGAAAAAAAAAAAAGACTGGGGAAAGAGTGACCTATAACGCTGCCCCTGTGTGATTCAAGTCTCATGATAACATCATTCCTTCACATCTGTAATGGGTTTTGCCTTTTCAGCCCTTTAATTATATTATTTCAGCCCTTTAAAATTCTCACCTATGCTGAAAACACTGCAAAACAGAGCATATGCTTCTTCAGGATGTTTAGACAACTGGAAGTCTCCTCTCTGTTCTCAGAACATACATGTAAGCAATTGAAGAGGCAAAATATGTGGCATGGGACCACCTCCATGGCTTCAGAGTTAACAATTACAATGTCCTGTACTTTAAGGAGGTCAGTCAAATGAGGGGGGAAAAAATGAAAGTCTTACACAGTTGCTTTAACTGAAAGTGTGACTTACCGTAAATCTATTTGCAAAGCACGCTCTCCTCAGGAGAAGAAACAGTTCCCAGACCCCTGTATGTCATGGCAAGTAGAAGAAATGTCTAGCTAACCTCTGTCACCAAATCCAAGACAAACAAAAGTCTCAGGCTTCATTGAGGTCTAAAAACAACACAAATTCAGCTATATCTGAAGGATTTATTCCATAGGCAAAACATTTCCCTTAAGTCATTCACTTCTCCAGATTATATTTAGCAACTATCCTGTGAGTTGTTATTTTTCCCATTTGCCTCCAGGCTGATTTCCAGAGAAACCAATGGGCTGCAGCTGGCATTGGTGTAGGTTTCCTGCTTCTTGCTCAGGGTCTCGGTACAGGATCAAGCCCTCTTGCTTGACATGAGCTTCTTACGCTGAGAGAACCTTGTATTATTGTTTTATAATAGTTTTCTGTCAGAAGCAGGTATATCATCAAAGCAAGAATAAGAGACATTTCATGCCTATCTGTGTGTAAGAGTTTTCCATGAGGAAAACAATAACCTGGAGAAAACAAACAAACAAACAAGTAAAAACATAACCTAACAGAACTTCTATAATTCACTTTAGCTTTCTTTTTCACTTAGTGGTTTTGTTTTGACATGATTTCTTGATGTATAAACAGCTGTTCCAGTACCTTTCCTGGTGTTACAACATGGCATACCAATAGCTGTAGTGCACAAAATGATGTGCCATAACATGCTGTGAAATAATACAAGCAGGGAAAGCTTGTATTAACATGCTTATTGTCAACAGAAAATCTCATTTTTTAAGATCAAAAAATCTCTTCTCTGTGTAGGAATGAAGCTGTGACACTGAACATGAGAAGGAATATTCAGATAATACAGTAATTAGGGAAACAGGTGTGTGTTTTTTTTTCCTATTCAAGAGAAATAAAAAGTATCCTTGATTGATGGAAAGGCACAGAAAAGGCCTTGGCAGATGCAGGGTTAGCATTTTTTCTGGACTCCTGAACTCTGTGTTATACAACGGTTCCTCCTACAGCTCATGGGAAGGACTGGGAGCTGTTCCACTGCAGAAAGACTAAATAAGAGTCTAATTAGCTGCTGCAGTGATTTAGGCACTCTCTGGAGGTGGGGGAATTTTTAATACATTGGAAATTCAGTAGTCACATGACACAATGAAATAAGTGTTCTTGAAGCAGGCACTGGCCCCTGGAGCCTCCCTGGGTGAGAAATCTTGTGAGGTATTTGGAATCCAGTGAATTTTGTGCTTTTCCCTGTGTAGTAGAAAACAAGAGATCTAGAGGTTTCCAACTATAGAAGATTCTATACCCATGTGTTTAAGAGACCTTGTTGTAAAGTGGTGGAAACGTTCTAATCTGGTAGAGGAGCTGAGAGGTCAGTGCTGCAATCCTTGTCTACAGTGCACACAAGGAGCACTCTCATATCTCCCACAAAGAAAAGTGACCATAATTGCACTTCCCAGGGCTCAGCTCCTGACAGTTAACACTGATTTGAGAATGCTTCTGGATCCTGTTTTTTTGGTGGTGTAGGGGAAGGGAAGGTCTAACGCCTGGATTTCCCTTTAGAAACCTGAGTTATTCCCTTGGGGTCAGTGTGGGCTGGAAGGATCGTAAGAGCAAGGAGACAGTCAGCAATAGATGTTGTATGATGGCTGTGATAGAGTTTTTTGAATTACTATTGTATTTGAATGTCACCTAAGTTCTTTGCAGGGTACCTACTTCTTTTCTTGGCTCTAGCACTGACTGTTCACCTTCTTGTCTTGGTCTTTGAGAAGCATGTGTTATTTCAATACTTTCCTCCCTTGAATACTCATCTCGCAGAAACTTTATTATTTTAAGTCCAAACCAGAAACAAACCAGTATGTGGCATTTCCCAATAAGCAGAAGTTCTGTAATACTTCTGCCCAAAAATAAAAGAATGACACTCTCTCCCATCCAAAACACAGTTATGGAATTACATGGTGTTACTTTTCTGGAAAAGTAAGAGAAAACAACAGGAAAAATTAATGTGCCTTTTCCCAGCTGGCATTCCATATTATTGCCAGATATGTAATAATGCAGGATTTAGAGCCTTGCCAGTACGTCAGTCCTGGAAGGACCATGTGGTTCTGAATAGTCTGTCTGGGATCTCCAAGGACTGATTCTGCAGTGTCATCACAGAACAGCAAAGAGATATTTATTACTATTTTTCTACAGAACGTGCAGTCTCCTTGCACAGAATAAGGCTCCTACCCTCGAGAGGTAGGTGCACAGGCAGTGTGGAGAACTCCCTTTTCCTACAGAATAAGCTGCAAAAGTCTCTTAGAAAAAGCAGTGAATCCACTCAGGAGGTAATCTCTCTTTTAAATTAATGTAAGGAGCTGAAAGGACCGTGAAATGAGACAAACATTTTTGGTGGTTTTACCGTGCTAGGCAGCTGAACACCACAACCACTCTCTCACTCCCCCTCCTTAGATGAGGAGGGGAAGAAGTAAAGGAAAGAACAACTCACGGGTTGAGATAAGGATAATTTAATTAAAGGGGAAAAATAATTATTAAGGAAAGAATATTATTAATTAAACAATTTAAAGGGAAAAAAAGGAAAGGGGAAAAGGGAGGGGGAAAGGGAAAACAAAACAAAACAAGTAATTTGTGGTAGTGGGGGACTGCGTTCGCCCTCTCCCCTTGTAAGACTGTGTGGAAGTGCAGAGGAAAGGAATTACTCTCTACTTCCCACAAATGAGCGATGCTTGACCACGTCCTTGAAGCAGGGCCTCAACGCACATAGCCGGTGTTCGGGAGGACAGACGTTTTCACAACGAGAGCCCACCCCTCCCCTCTTCCTCCTTTTTCCACCTTTTATTGGTGAGTATGACATCACATGGTATGGAATATCCCTTTGGTTGGTTTAGGTCAGCTGTCCTGGAGATGTTCCTTTCTCACTTTTTGCCCACCCCCTAGGAGGGTTAGAGAGAGTCTTGATGCTGTGCCAGCACTGCTCAGCAGCAGACACAACACTGGTGTGATACCACTGCTGTTCTAGCTACAAGTGCAGAGCACAGCACTGTATGGGCTGCTGCAGGGAAAGTTAACATCCCAGCCAGACCCAGTACAACATTGCACTTCATTCACTGCCTCTCAGCTGTGTAGTCAGGTATGTGTGACAAGGTGTTTCGGTCTGCACTGAAGTGAAGAATGTGCAGGGTCATGCAAGAGGAAGAGGTTATATAGTCTGAGTGCATCTGGATAGCGTGTGAGTAGTGTGACCTTGTTGAACATGGGGTCTCATTTGGTATTGCAGCCCTGTTTCTATAAGTCCCCGAGCCACCACATAGCAGGAGATACCTTCTGAAGGTAGGAGCACACAAAGGGACAGTTTTATGAGTTCCCTGCTTCATGGACAGAATTTGACCAGACTGGGAAAGGACACAGCTGACATTTTGTCTTTGGTTTGGTTTTTTTTTTTTTTTTTCCTAGCACTGTATGTAGTACTCCCTCTGTGCTGTCTGTTCCTAATGATATACTGTGGGCCCTCTCTCTTTTTTTAAGGGCTTCGGGGGAACAATTCCCCAGACTGCTAAAATAAACAAGTATGTCTCCTGGATTGTAAAAATGCTGAATCAATTACTGAAACTGTCTGGTAGTCTTAAATGTCTGTTTTAAAATATGTTGTCAGATCTGTTCAGGAAGAAGCAAAGGAAAGCAAATCTCTACTTGCACTTATTTCTGTGAGCCCAGTGAGAAACTGCCTTCCCCCACAAATCCTCCCATCTCTGCCTCCCTCTCCTTCCCTCTTGAATAGTGACACATTGTAGGAACTAACAACCTGAACAGCCGTAAACTATGGCAGTAACTTCCACCCACACACCTCATTAGGCCTTTAACACATTTTCCTTTGCCTTTCCCCAGCACTACTAAGTGGCACAACTGTGAAGTTGCCCTTTCACATTATAATTGAAAGCAGTCAGTGAGTTTTATACTCTGTAATTTGGTAATTATATGGTCTGTCACTTACTGGACACTGGTCTGTCTGGTCATTTCAGGTTTTGGCTCTGTCCAGTAATCGTTAATCATAAAGGAGTCCTCAACAGCCCATATGCCTTCTCTGTCCACAGCATCCCTTTACTTCTGCAGCCTTATTTTTTTCTTATTCTTTCACTGTTTTAGGTGTGAATGGAGAAACTATGACTTGCGTAGTGGAAACATCAGTGTTACATCCTGTAATGAACTCAGAAGACCTATATTCTACCCCAGGTTTATGATACTGAAATGCTGTAATTGCCCAGTTGGCATTATCCTGAATCTGATGTGTCCAAGCTATCTGACATGCTGCTGCTTACACTATACAGAAGTTTGGAGGAATATTTACAAAAGTTAAAGTGAGAGTTAGGTACCTGATTCCGCTAAGTTTTATGAGCATTTGCATACTGACTTGTCCTTTCTATGTCCTGCTTTTTCCTAACTGTTAACCCCAGCCAATTTAGTCTGTGTTCTTATTTCATGGAGCTATTTCACTTTACACACCTTTTCCCAAAGAATGGTCTCACAGGGTAAGCAAAGACACTGTTGCCAAATTTCCTGATTCTTCATGCCATTTTAATTTGCACTGTGAAATAAGGTACATTACTAGCCTCTTTCTCAAAACACGCAATACTTTCCTAGTTCACTGGTGAGATGAGGTTTAACAGGTGGTGAATCTGGATGGTGAATACAAAGAAATTTAGATACATAATATTAGGAACCTATAAAAACACTTAAGGAGTTAAACAGGTATAATTGAATCTGACTTTGTGGCAGGTATTTCAAAAATACTGGACTGAAGAAAATGTAAGTTAAACAACAAGAAAAGATAAAATCCATGAAAGTGTCACAGGGACAAATGGTGTGATAATGTTTGTCCTTGGAGTTGGGAGTATAGCTATGGTGATAGTTAGGTAACAGTTACTGAACAAATAACAATAATAACAGTTATAAGATCCATACCACTAGGGTATGGATTCTGACAGTCATTTAAGTCAGAAGTGATGCTGTTGTTTTTTGCCACTCCATTTGCTTCAAGGGTTTCTATATTTCAGAGCTGAAAAACTGTCAGCTACACTTTGAGCATCAAGTTAAGAGATCTCAACACTCTTCCATTTTCCTTCCTGCCATTTCCTTTGGTCTCTTGTTTAGAAAATGATTATCAGTTACTAAAATAACAAAGAAATGATTAGTTTTCTTAAAATCTTTTAATTCTAGAGCTGCAAATGTTGAAAGCTTGCTGTTTTGTTTTCTGCAAACCAGAGTAAATAGATACACATCTGCAGGTTCATGCAAGCCAGGGAACTGGGGTTGCAATCTCAAATATGACTGAATTGGGTGGAGCTTCTTGTAACATGCATAGAACCTCTAAAATCTCCTTCTAGTTGCAAAGCTTTTACTTCATAGCAGTAAAACAAAACTCTGGTGTTTTCAAACTGTTGTAACAATGTTTATGGAGCTTCAGGAAGGAACGAGGAATGCTGGAGGGCAGGTACTTGAAGGGGTGTCATGAATCAGACTACATGCACATAGCCAAAATGTTAAGCTACAGTTTCAGCTTTTGTATTAATCAGTGCTGGCAAAGCACAGCCTCAGTGTAATTAACATTTTCTGCAGTGGAAGAGGAAATCTTTAAACCTCGTAAGTGCTATGCCATGCAACTCCTAAAGGTATTCAGCTATTGCAATGAAATTGTATAGGTAATGATGTCAAGTAAAATACAGAGGTCTGAAAGTGACAAAAGGGAAATCAAGTATTGATACATTGAGTTATACAGGTTGCTACAATCTGCAGTTTACAGGGTATGAATATCTACTGACCTCGATGGCATTTAGTTGTCTTCTCATGCTCTTCAATGGATTCTGAATCAAAACTAAAATTAGGAAAAGAGGACTAACCTTGTACAAATAAAGAACAGTACAGAGCTCTTCAATTTTAATGCAAAAAGGGTGTATATTTGATAAAGGTGGGAGGCAAAAAAAAAAAGGAAAAACAAAAAGAAGAGAAAGAAGTATTTATGTTCTTCATTAACTTGTAAAACTGACAAGTTCAACAGGCCCTTCAAGACAAGACCTAGTCATGTGAAGGGATAAATAAAGACATGCAGAGAGTAAACAGAGGCTATAAAGGGCATGACAGACAGAAGAAAGACCCTGACAGAATATATTAGTTATTTGTAATCATCCTCTGTGGATTTTCTCAGTTGTCTGTCCCTGGATAATGTCAGAGAAGGCTTAATGAAGAGGAAAAGTCCACAGTACAGATGCAATTATTTAAAAAATGATAATAAGAACAAACTGCATTAGAAAAAAAAAATAGAAGTGTGAAGAGCCAGAGCTGCAACTCCTCAGAATATGTGGAAGAGGTTTCACTTTCTCTCATTGGAAGCATATCTCATGTCTGGGGTGTCTGAGGCTCTGAGTGAGGCCCCACTGTTCTAGGATGACCCACTGTGAGTTATTGCATGCATGAAAATTGATTATGGTGATTGCACATAAATATTAACACATATCAAATTTAAAAAGTCACAGGGTGGGTTGCAACTTCCTCATCTGTCTGTTTAATAGAATTAGCAGAAGGAATTAAGATGGGTAGGATTTCCCTTTAAAGTTATAGACTTTATTATTACTCTGGATATTACTGTGGCCTTTATCAGTTCCGGTGATAGTTCATGATCTCAAATGATCTCACTATAGTAGATAATATATGATTATGGACTAAAGAAAATATCCTTCCCTCCAGAAACTCACGCTGCTGTTTTCTCATGGAAGGCCAGCGTGAGAGAACATGAACTACCCTGAAATTTTATTTGTGGGCATCATCCCTGAACATGAAGTTGCTGCAGAGCTCTGAAGCAAAGAGCTGGGCTTTCAGAAAGCCCTGTCACCATCAGGAGGTCATACCCAATGACCAGGAAATTCAGTGGAAAGAGAATCAGGCCTGAAAAGCACTTTCCTGACAGGAAAGACATCACAGTGGTTTTCACTGTGTGTCACAGACTCAGAAAGC
This sequence comes from Anser cygnoides, assembly GCF_040182565.1. Lineage (NCBI taxonomy): Eukaryota > Metazoa > Chordata > Aves > Anseriformes > Anatidae > Anser > Anser cygnoides. Next base: position 3,152 of record NW_027103073.1, on the reverse strand, counting down.
TGTTACCAGCAAAACTGTTACATACAATGTCACTGAGCTGTCATATAGCAATTTTCATCTGTAGATCTCAGAGCAATTTACTGAGGTTGCCATTATTGTCATTTACATCTTTCAGACAGGGAAACTGAAATGTATGTCAGTGAAGTGACTTGTCCCCACTGACTCTGTCACAGAGATGATAGGAGAGATCAGACCTTTGAAGACAGACTAGGGCTTGAAAGTCACCAACTCCAGAGCAAGCATAAATTATCAAGGCAATTGGGGATTCAGGTGATAGTGAATTGTGTACAGTGGGCAAAAAAGTTAATTTGCAATAAACACTGACAAAGTTTTAGTTAGCTTCTGAAAGTAACCTCTGAAAAGTTAAAGACACTTTCATATTCTTCTTATATTAGTAGAATAAAAATAAAAATAAAAATAAAAATAAAAATAAAAATAAAAATAAAAATAAAAATAAAAATAAAAATAAAAATAAAAATAAAAACAAAACAAAAATAAAAATAAAAATAAGTTTCTTGCAACTTTTGGAAATTTACTTCTATCTTCTTGTTGGATCCTGGCTTTCCTATTTCCTGCCAACCCCTAACTTGGCATTTTCCTTTTGTACAACAAATACTTTGCTGGAGGCCATCAGAGCAGGTTCATTCATCCCTATTTCTTCTCTGAGGTACTTGGTGTAATTTGGATTGTTCTCAGGATGAGATCTAGATTGGTTTACCACCAGTAACTACTGAAGATACCGAAGGTGTGACTGATCCCTGAAACTCCAACACAGGAAGGGAAAGAGGAGATCTCAAGGAGTCATCAATTAACTAAATTTCCTGTTGTTGTTAAAGCTTAAAGATAAAACTGTTGTGCTGCCTGATAAGTATGAGTCCAAACTGGTGTCCATACATTGAAGTTACACAGAAAGTTTTGACCCAGATGACAAAGAGCTCTAAATATATCAGGCACTTGAGCCTATTAATGTCATTGAACATAAATAAAAGAATCGTTACAAATTAGACAGGCAAATTGAAATCCAAACTCCTGCTCCCTCATTCATTCTTCTTTCTGCTTTTACAGTTATACAGGTTTGATTTCAATGCACCTGGAGGGAAGGCCATTGAACCAATGTTTTACTTCAGTTCCAGCTCATCTGTGACTGAAACTGTTTTGGTTTGGCTCCAACCCACACCACTCAAAATCTGCTAAACCTGAAGTAGTTAGAAAGCATTCCTCTTTAAAAAAAAAAAAAAAAAAAAAAGCCTGTGTTACGAGGCATCCCTGGAGACCACAGACTCCATCAGGAAGAGATTTCAGGTGACTTTTTCTTGGTCCTCTGTCAGAATCCAACCAATATTTGTGTTCCCAGTAGTGCCAACGCAATCTCTGTGTGCTTAGTTTAAGGAATTTAAGAAAAACTGAGTTGTTGAGCTCAGATCCCAGAACAAAAATAAGTAGAGTGGGAAATGGAGTTTAAGGACTGAAGAAGGTCACAGCCTTTCAGCCATTTGCACAACTGAATATATATTTAGTGCAGCATCAGAAAGACCTGGGTGTTTCTGTATAATGAGGTACATGACACTTGCTGAGAGAGAAGCTACAACACACAGCCTTGGTGTGCTGTGAGTGACTAACAGCAATAACACCGTGTCTTCCAACATGGCAGAATCACAGACCTTTTCAAGACCATTGCCTGGTGGTCGTGGCAAGGGGATTCAATTTGGTTTTGAGTCCATTCAGTACTGGCTTAGGTTTAACAAAGAATTTGAGTGATTGATGTAATTCAGTTCTAATATGGGGAAAAAAGAAGGGTTTGATATTTTATTTTATTTATTTCCCATCTTGGTGTCCCTCTTGGGTATTCTGAGATTCCTTCAGCTGGATGAGGGCAAGATGAGACACTTCTGACTTGTGTTGGAGGTGAGACCCCCTAATTCTGGCTGGCCATCCAGCAGCACCTGAGTGTCTCTGTCTGGTAATGCCTTGGAACAAGAGCCTGAACAAAGCCTGAGCCTCTCTAGATTGATTGGGAGGTGATATATAGTAGAGGTAGCCTTAAGCATAAAAGAAGGAAAGTGGAACAGGAACTGTACTTTATTTCTTCTTCTGGACTAACCCTCCTTGGGTTTGTCAGACAGCACTGAGAGATATTTTTCTGCACTGATTATACACTGGAGTCAGTGAGAAAAGTAGGCATGGAAACTGAGACACATGACACCAAGCCCATCCAGTAAGATTTCTGACAGTTAGTTGTGGATCTATCCTTGCATTGCTGCCTGATGCAAGCTGGTTAAGGAGGAAAGGCCTTTCTCACCACGGCTGAGTCCCATGACATTGTGCTATCCAGCTGCTCCAGGACCAAGTGTCTTAACCATGTGGCATCTCTGTTTCTACTTCTGTTCAGCGCCTTCCCACATTCTTCCCCTTTTTATTTCCAACTTCCACAGCATTTTTTACTGCACAGCTAATGCCAAATAGGATTAAACCTGATAAAGAGAAGCAGATGCATTACATCTAGCAGAAAGCAAAAGATCAGCGTTTGGCACTGTCCTGGTTCCAGTTAGGACAGAGTTAATTTTCCTCCTAGTAGCTGGTAGGGTGCTATGTTTTGGATTAGGATGAGAAGAGTGCTGATAACATGCTGATGTTTTAATTGTTGCAGGGCAGTGCTTACACCAAGCCAAGGACTTTTCAGCTTCTCGCTCTGTCCTGCCAGCGAGCAGGCTGGGGGTGCAGCAGGAGCTGGGAGGGGACAGACTCAGGACAGCTGACCCAAACTGGCCAAAGGGGTATTCCATACCATCTGACGCCATGCTAAACAATATATAGGGGTGGCTGGCCGGGGTGGGGGGGCCGGCTGCTCGGGGATAGGCTGGGCATCGGTCAGCGGGTGGTGAGCAATTGCATTGTGCATCACTTGCTTCGTACACATTATTATTATTAATACTATTATCATTATTATTATTGTTATTATTATTATTGTTATTTTCCTGCCCTAATAAACCGTCTCTATCTCAACCCACAGGCTTCATTTTCCTGGTTCTCTTCCCCCATCCCAGAGAGGGAGAGGGGAGGGTGAGCAAACAGCTGTGTGGTGCTTAGCTGCTGGCCAGGTTAAACCACAACACTTCTGATTCCACAGAGGCTCTTTTAAGAGAACTGCTTAA